>NC_092728.1:112092760-112107000 GCF_047496885.1 Scyliorhinus torazame | reverse complement strand
AATCTTGGGTCTTCCCGAAGGGGCAGAGGGAGCGGACGTTGGGGCGTATGTGAGCATGATGCTCCATACCTTAATGGGAGCTGAGGCCCCGACGGGCCCCCTGGAAGGCAGCAGAAATACCTCGAGGCAATAGTGGTGAGGTTCCACCGCTACAAGGACAGGGAGATGGTCCTGAGATGGGCGAAAAAGACACAGAGCAGCAGGTGGGGAGAACGCGGTGATCCGCGTGTATCAGGATTGGAGTGCGGAGGTGGCGAGAAGGAGGGCGAGTTTCAATCAAACCAAGGCGGTGCTCCACAAGAGGAAAGTGAAGTTCGGAATGTTGCAGCCAGCAAGACTGTGGGTTACACACCAGGGTAAACACCACTACTTCGAGACGGCGTGGACATTTATTGAAGAGGAGAAGTTGGACTAGATTGGGTAGAGATCAGGAATAAGAAGGGTGCAGTCACAATGTTGGGGGTTTACTACAGGCCTCCCAACAGCCAGCGGGAGATAGAGGAGCAGATAGGTAGACAGATTTTGGAAAAGAGTAAAAACAACAGGGTTGTGGTGATGGGAGACTTCAACTTCCCCAATATTGACTGGGACTCACTTAGTGCCAGGGGCTTAGACAGGGCGGAGTTTGTAAGGAGCATCCAGGAGGGCTTCTTAAAACAATATGTAGACAGTCCAACTAGGGAAGGGGCGGTACTGGACCTGGTATTGGGGAATGAGCCTGGCCAGGTGGTAGATGTTTCAGTAGGGTAGCATTTTGGTAACAGTGACCACAATTCAGTAAGTTTTAAAGTACGGGTGGACAAGGATAAGAGTGGTCCTAGGATGAATGTGCTAAATTGGGGGAAGGATAATTATAACAATATTAGGCGGGAACTGAAGAACAGATTGGGGGTGGATGTTTGAGGGCAAATCAACATACTGACATGTGGGAGGCTTTCAAGTGTCAGTTGAAAGGAATTCAGGACCGGCATGTTCCTGTGAGGAAGAAGGATAAATACGGCAATTTTCGGGAACCTTGGATAACGAGAGATATTGTAGGCCTCGTCAAAAAGAAAAAGGAGGCATTTGTCAGGGGCTAAAAGGCTGGGAACAGACGAAGCCTGCGTGGAATATAAGGAAAGTAGGAAGGAACTTAAGCAAGGAGTCAGGAGGGCTAGAAGGGGTCACGAAAAGTCATTGGCAAATAGGGTTAAGGAAAATCCCAAGGCTTTTTACACGTACATAAAAAAGCAAGACAGGGAAAGGGTTGGCCCACTGAAGGATAGGCAAGGGAATCTATGTGTGGAGCCAGAGGAAATGGGCGAGGTACTAAATGAATACTTTGCATCAGTATTCACCAAAGAGAAGAAATTGGTAGATGTTGAGTCTGGAGAAGGGTTTGTAGATAGCCTGGGTCACATTGAGATCCAAAAAGACGAGGTGTTGGGCGTCTTAAAAAATATTAAGGTAGATAAGTCCCCAGGGCCTGATGGGATCTACCCCAGAATACTGAAGGAGGCTGGAGAGGAAATTGCTGAGGCCTTGACAGAAATCTTTGGATCCTCACTGTCTTCAGGGGATGTCCCGGAGGACTGGAGAATAGCCAATGTTGTTCCTCTGTTTAAGAAGGGGTAGCAAGGAAAATCCAGGGAACTACAGGCCGGTGAGCCTTACTTCAGTGGTAGGGAAATTACTGGAGAGAATTCTTCGAGACAGGATCTACTCCCATTTGGAAGCAAATGGACGTATTAGTGAGAGGCAGCATGGTTTTGTGAAGGGGAGGTCGTGTCTCACTAACTTGATAGAGTTTTTCGAGGAGGTCACTAAGATGATTGATGCAGGTAGGGCAGTGGATGTTGTCTATATGGACTTCAGTAAAGCCTTTGACAAGGTCCCTCATGGTCGACTAGTACAAAAGGTGAAGTCCCACGGGATCAGGGGTGAGCTGGCAAGGGTGGATACAGAACTGGCTAGGTCATAGAAGGCAGAGAGTAGCAATGGAAGGATGCTTTTCTAATTGGAGGGCTGTGACCAGTGGTGTTCCACAGGGATCAGTGCTGGGACCTTTGCTCTTTGTAGTATATATAAATGATTTGGAGGAAAAATGTAACTGGTCTGATTAGTAAGTTTGCAGACGACACAAAGGTTGGTGGAATTGCGGATAGCGATGAGGACTGTCAGAGGATACAGCAGGATTTAGATTGTTTGGAGACTTGGGCGAGAGATGGCAGATGGAGTTTAATCCGGACAAATGTGAGGTAATGCATTTTGGAAGGTCTAATGCAGGTAGGGAATATACAGTGAATGGTAGAACCCTCAAGAGTATTGAAAGTCAAAGAGATCTAGGAGTACAGGTCCACAGGTCATTGAAAGGGGCAACACAGGTGGAGAAGGTAGTCAAGAAGGCATACGGCATGCTTGCCTTCATTGGCCGGGGCATTGAGTATAAGAATTGGCAAGTCATGTTGCAGCTGTATAGAACCTTAGTTAGGCCACACTTGGAGTATAGTGTTCAATTCTGGTCGCCACACTACCAGAAGGATGTGGAGGCTTTAGAGAGGGCTGCAGAAGAGATTTACCAGAATGTTGCCTGGTATGGAGGGCATTAGCTATGAGGAGCGGTTGAATAAACTCGGTTTGTTCTCACTGGAACGAAGGAGGTTGAGGGGAGACCTGATAGAGGTCTACAAAACTATGAGGGGCATAGACAGAGTGGATAGTCAGAGGCTTTTCCCCAGGGTAGAGGGGTCAATTACTAGGGGGGCATAGGTTTAAGTTGAGAGGGGCAAGGTTTAGAGTAGATGTACGAGGCAAGTTTTTTTACGCAGAGGGTAGTGGGTGCCTGGAACTCGCTACCGGAGGAGGTGGTGGAAGCAGGGACGATAGTGACATTTAAGGGGCATCTTGACAAATACATGAATAAGATGGGAATAGAGGGATACGGACCCAGGAAGTGTAGAAGATTGTAGTTTAGTCGGGCAGCATGGTCGGCACGGGCTTGGAGGGCCGAAGGGCCTGTTCCCTGTGCTGTACATTTCTTTGTTCTTTGTTGGAGAAAGAGTGTTTGAAATGAAGTAGTGAGGTGGTGGCAAGGGACTGTGAATAAGATGGGGGAAATTTTCTTTCCCTCTCGAAGGGGGACACACGAAGAAATGTGGGCGCCGGTGGGGAGGGGAGGGGGAAGGAGAGAGGGAGCTGCGCCATCAGGGGCGGGGCCGAGAGGGAAGCGCGGGCTTTGTTCCCGCGCTATGGAAATTGTGGCGGGAAAAGGGGGCGCAGGTAGGAGGGGGGCCTCACATAATGGGAGGCTAAGGATAAACGGGGGAAGCCGAGGTCAGCCAGAGTTTGCTGACTTCCGGAAGCAATATGGGGGAGCAACGAAGCTAACGAGGGATCTAGCGGGGGAGGGGGGGGAGTGGAGGGGGGTTAACTGGGTTGCTGCTGCTAAGGGGAAGGGGGAGCTGTTACGGGATGGGATGGTCGGGACGGGAGGGCGCCGTCGGGGGGATAAGCGGGTGCGTGGGGAACCGGGTGAGGAGCTGGTCTAAAAAAGGGGATGGCTAGTCGACGAGATGGGGGGTGGGGGCGGGGGGGGGGGGGGGGGTAAAGAGCCCCCCAACCCGGTTGATCACGTGGAACGTGAGAGGGTTGAATGGGCCGATTAAGAGGGGCAAGGGTACTTGCGCACCTAAAGAAGCTAAAGGCAGACGTGGTCATGCTTCAGGAGGCGCACCTGAAACTGGCGGATCAGGTCAGATTAAGGAAAGGATGGGTGGGACAGGTATTCCACTCGGGCTTGGATGCGTAAAATAGAGGGGTGGCAATACTGGTGGGGAAACGGGTATTGTTTGAGGCGAAGACCATAGTGGCGGACAGTGGGGGTAGATACGCGATGGTGAGTGGCAGATTGCAAGGTGAGGCGGTGGTGCTGGTGAATGTATATGCCCCGAACTGGGATGACGCAAACTTTGTGAAGCGTATGTTGGGGCGCATCCCGGACCTGGAGATGGGAAAGTTGGTAATGGGGTGGGGGGCGGGGGGGGGGGGGGGGACCTTCAACACGGTGCTGGACCCAGAGGCTGGACCGGTCCAGATCTAGGACCGGGAGGAGGCCGGCAGCGGCCAAGCTGCTTAAGGGCTTTATGGAGTAGATGGGAGGAGTGGATCCCTGGAGATTTACTAGGCCAAGGAGTAAAGAGTTTTCCTTCTTCTCCCATGTCCACAAAGTGTATTCCCCGGATAGACTTCTTTGTCCTGGGAAGGGCGCTGATCCCGAAGGTGGCAGGAACGGAGTATTCGGCTATAGCCATTTCAGATCATGCCCCACACTGGTAGATCTGGAAGTCGGAGAGGAAAAGGAACAGCGCCCACTCTGGAGATTAGATATGGGACTGTTGGCGGACGAGGGGGTGTGTGTCAGGGTGCGGGGGATGTATTGAAAGGTACCTAGAGATTAATGATGACGGAGAGGTCCAGGTGGGAGTGGTCTGGGAGGTGCTGAAGGCGGTGGTTAGAGGGGGAGCTGATCTCCATAAGGGCCCATAAGGGGAAACAAGAGGGTAAAGAAAGGGGAGAGATTGTTGGGGGAGATTTTGAGGGTGGATAGGCAATATGCGGAGGCTCCAGATGAAGGGCTATACAGGGAAAGACTGAGATTGCACACGGACTTTGACTTGTTGACCACGGGTAAGGCGGAGGCACAATGGAGGAAGGCACAGGGAGTGCAGTATGAATATGGAGAGAAGGCGAGCCGGCTGCTGGGCCCAACAACTTAGGAAGAGGGGGGCAGCGAGAGAGATCGGAGGGGTTAGAGACGAGGAGGGAAAGATGGAACGGGGAGCAGAGAGGGTGAACGGGGTGTTTAAGGTATTTTACGAGAGGCTATATAAGGCTCAACCCCCGGAAGGGAAAGAGGGAATGATGCGTTTCCTAGACCAGCTGGAGTTCCCGAGGTTGAGGAACAGGAGATGACTGGACTGGGAGCACAGATTGAGGTGGATGGCGGTGGTAAAAAGGAATTGGGAACATGCAGGCAGGGAAGGCCCCGGGACCGGATGGGTTCCCGGTGGAGTTCTATAGGAAATACGTGGACCTGCTGGCCCCACTTCTGACAAGAACCTTTGAGGCTAGGGAAAGGGGGGACACTACCCCCCGACGATGTCGGAGGCGACGATATCGCTGATCCTGAAAAGAGACAAAGACCCGCTGCAGTGCGGGTCATACAGGCCTATTTCCCTCTTGAACATAGATGCCAAGCTTTTGGCCAAGGTGATGGCGACGAGGATAGAGGACTGTGTCCCTGGGGTGGTGCATGATGATCAAACGGGGTTTGTTAAAGGGAGGCAATTGAATGCTAACATGCGGAGGCTGTTGGGGGTGATGATGATGCCCCCACCGGAGGGGGAGGCGGAGATAGTGGTGGCGATGGATGCAGAGAAAGCATTTGATAGAGTGGAGTGGGACTACCTGTGGGAAGTACTGAGGAGATTTGGATTTGGAGAGGGGTTCATTAGATGGGTTCAGCTCCTATACAGGGCCCCGGTGGCAAGTGTGATTACAAATAGGCAACGATCTGACCACTTCCGACTATATAGGGGTACAAGACAGAGATGTCCCCTGTCCGCGTTACTGTTTGCGTTGGCAATTGAGCCACTCGCCATAGCGCTGAGGGGCTCTAGGAAGTGGAGGGGGGTACTTAGAGGAGGAGAAGAGCATCGGGTGTCATTATACGCGGATGATTTGTTGTTGTATGTCGCGGACCCAGTGGAGGGGATGCCTGAGATAATGCAGACGCTCGGAGTTTGGAGAATTTTCAGGATATAAATTGAATATGGGGGAAGAGTGAACTGTTTGTGATGCCCCCCCGGGGAAACAGGGCAGGGGAATAGACGATTTATCGTTGAGGAGGGTAAGAAGAGATTTCCGGTATTTAGGGATCCAGGTGGCCAGGAATTGGGGAACCTTGCATAAGCTTAACTTGGCACGACTGGTGGAGCAGATGGAAGAGGACTTTAGGAGGTGGGACATGGCGCCCCTGTCATTGGCGGGCAGGGGTGCAGGCGGTTAAAATGGTGGTCCTTCCGAGGTTTCTTTTTGTGTTCCAGTGCCTCCCTGTACTGATTACAAAGGCCTGTTTTAAGAAGGTGGACAAGAGTATTATGAGCTTTGTGTGGGCTGGAAAGACCCCAAGAGTAAAGAGGGGGTTCCTGCAGCGCAGTAGGGGACAGAGGGGGACTGGCACTGCCTAGTCTAAGTGATTTATTATTGGGCCGCCAACGTGTCAATGATATGTAAGTGGATGAGGGAAGGGGAAGGAGCGGCGTGGAAAAGACTGGAGATGGCGTCCTGTCGGGGAACTAGCTTAAAAGCACTGGCGACGGCGCCGTTACCGTTCTCTCCCGAAAAAATACACCACAAACCCAGTGGTGGTGGCAACTCTGAAAATTTGGGGGCAGTGGAGATGACATAAGGGAGTGACGGGTGCCTCAGTGTGGTCCCCCGATAAGGAACAACCATAGGTTCGTCCTGGGAAGGATAGACGGGGGATTTAAATCTTGGCAGCGAGCAGGAATTGCGAAATTGAAGGACTTGTTCTTAGACGGGACGTTCGCGAGTCTGGGAGCACTGACAGAAAAATATGAGTTGCCACCTGGGACTGCATTTCGCTATATGCAAGTGAGGGCATTTGTGAGGCAACAGGCGAGGGAATTTCCGCAGCTCCCGGTGCAAGAGATCCAGGACAGAGTGATTTCGGGGGCATGGGTGGGTGATGGCAGGGTGTCAGATATATATAGGGAAATGAGAGACGAGGGGGAGACGATGGTAGAGGAGCTGAAGGGAAAATGGGAGGAGGAGCTGGGGGAAGAGATTGAGGAGGGGCTGTGGGCAGATGCCCTAAGTAGGGTAAACTCTTCGTCCTCGTGTGCCAGGCTCAGCCTGATACAATTCAAGGTTCTACACAGGGCGCATATGACGGGAGCAAGGCTGAGTAGATTTTTTGGAGTGGAGGATAGGTGCGGGAGGAGCGCGGGAAGCCCGGCGAACCACACCCACATGTTTTGGTCATGTCCGGTATTGCATGGGTTCTGAGTGGGTGTGGCAAAAGTGACTTCAAAGGTGGTGAGGTCCGGGTCAAACCAAGCTGGGGGTTGGCTATATTTGGGGTTGCAGATGAGCCGGGAGTGCAGGAGGCGAGAGAGGCCGACGTGTTGACCTTTGCGTCCCTAGTAGCCCGGCGAAGGATTCTACTTATGTGGAAAGAAGCTAAGCCCCCGGGTGTGGAGGCCTGGATAAACGACATGGCAGGGTTCATAAAATTGGAGCGGATAAAGTACGCACTAAGAGGTTCGGCTCAAGGGTTCACCAGGCGGTGGCAACCGTTCCGCGACTATCTCGCAGAGCGATAAGGGAAAATAGGAAAGGTAGCAGCAGCAACCCAGGGGGGAGGGGGGTGGGGGGGGGGGGGGGGGGCTCATTTGGGTCCTCAGGGGTTTTATGTGTGTGTTTATATATTAGATGTTACGAAGTTACTATTTTAGTTATTATTTCTGTTGTTTCTTATTTTGTTGTTGGCAGTTGCCGTTAGTTAGCATATTATTTATTTAAAAAACGATCAATGTATATATTATTACAAAGTTGTAAAATGCGAAATTTTTGTTTGATCGAAAAACTTTAATAAAATATATTTAAAAAGAAAACATTCACTGCAACCGGGCACAATGTTGGAGGTGACGACGGGCTGTTGGTTACCCGTAACTGGCTGAGAGGGTGGGGGGAAAAGAGGGGGAGAGAGGGTGAGAGAGGGGGAAAGGGGGAAGAGAGGGGGGAAAGGGGGCGAGGGGGTGTGTAACAATCCACAGGAGGCAGGGGTTCCGTCACCACACCAGTATTTATTTGCAATAACTTCTATACACAAGCAGCTCCAAACAGTCAACTTAAGACTGCCTCACAAAGCCTGCACAGGTGCTTATATGGGCCCCCTCGATGAGCTATCATTGAGGGAGCTCATACTCCAATTGGAGGTCATTACACCCCCCCCCCCCCCAAAGATCCGAGGAATTCCTGCCAGCTGGCATTCCGCTGACCTTCTTCCTGGTCCTCCTGTCCGGGTCTTTTTGCGTCCACAACCGAATATGTTGTGCGTCCACTGATAGGGTGTCCAAAAAATTTAGAGTCATTACTGTCTCCTCTACTTTCGGTATTAGCGGCGGGGTGTCTGGGAGGGGAAGTCTGCTCAAAGCATCTGCATTTGCTCCTCGCGTTCCCGGTCTGTGCTCCAGAACGTATCTATACGCCGCCAGTAGCAATGCCCAGCGTTGGATTCTAGCTGATGCAATCGGGGGTATTGACTGGTCTTCTTTTAATAACCCTAATAACGGCTTATGGTCCGTCACTATGGTGAATTTCCACCCGTACAGATACTGGTGACATTTTTTTTTACTGCAAATACCCCGCCAGTCCTTCCTTCTCGATTTGGGCGTACGTTCGCTCAGCCATCGCCAAGGTCCTCGAAGCATAGGCTATTGGCCGTTCTTCCCCATTCCTTCCTCTATGGGCTAAGACGGCTCCTACCCCGTAAGGTGATGCGTCACACGTGACCACCAACTCCTTCCTTGGGTCAGAATGCTCTAGGACATTTTCGGATGACAGCTGTTCCTTAATGTCCCCAAATGCTCGGTTTTGGCGGGCGGACCATTTCCATTCTTGTCCCTTTTTTAGTAGCTGGTGGAGGGGTTCTAGGATGGAACTCTATTTTCAATAAATTTGCCATAATATGTTACCAATCCTAGAAATGATCGTAGCTCCTGGACCGTGGTGGGAGATGGGGCTTCTTTTATTGCCCTTACTCGGTCTTCCAATGGGTGCAAGCCCGACTCGTCTACTTTATATCCCAGGTACGTCACTTGTGGGGCCAGAAAAACACATTTTTTCTCTTTTCAGCCATACACCTGCCTTTGCGAAACGCCTGAGCACTTCCTCCAGGTTCCTTAAGTGTTCCCTGTTTGTCCTACCCGTGATTAAGATATCGTCCAAATAAATCGCCACCTGTGGTAGTCCCTGCAGAATATTTTCCATCGTGCGCTGGAATATCGCGCAGGCTGATGACACTCCGAAGGGTAGCCTCGTATAACGAAAAAGTCCCTTCAGGGTGTTGATTGTAGCGAACCTCTGGGAGTCCTTGTCCAGTTTTAACTGCAGGTAGGCGTGGCTCATGTCCAGTTTCGTGAACAAAAGCCCACCTGCCAATTTGGCATATAGGTCGTCTATTTTCGGGATCGGGTATTTGTCCAGCAGTGCGTATTTGTTTACCGTCTGTTTGAAATCTCCACAGAGACGTATCGAGCCGTCTGGCTTCAAAATTGGTACCACCGGCGCTGCCCATTCCGAGAACTGCACTGGTCTGATAATGCCGTCGCGCCGTAACCTTTCTATTTCCACATCTACTTTCTTCCTGAATGCAAAAGGTACCGGCCTGGCCTTACACAATTTCAGAAGGGCTTCTGGGTCCACGTGCAAAGTTGCTTTGGCGCCTATAATTTCCCCCAAACCTTCTTGGAAGACCTCCGGGTATTTTTGGAGTACTTCACTCAACTGCCCGCTTCCACTCTGGATGAAAATTTTCCAATCTAAGTTTAGGTCTTTCAGCCAGTTCCATCCTATTAAGTTCGGTCCGGAGCCCTCGACTATCGTCAATGGTAATCTGAGCATATTCCACGGGTACATGAGTCGTGCCTAGAACTTCCAAGGGATCCCAAGTTTCGCCAATGTTTTTGTTAGGGTTAGTGGCTGGAGTCCATCTTTGATTTTTAAAAATGCTGCCACTCCCATCACTGATATGGCCGCACCCGTGTCTATTTCCATTATTGTCGGCCGACCGTTCACCCGGGGGGTAATCTTAATAGGCTCTGCTTTCTTTGTCGCAATATTATATAACTGTTCCCCTTCGGAGGAGGATGGGGCATCTAGGTTGTGTACTTCCCTGCGTCCCCACCTGCTATTCCTCTTTTGCCACCTCCTTCTAGGGTTTCTGTCGCTGTTACCCCACTCTGTCTGGTGCCAGAAACGGCCATTCTCTGTTGGGGGAGCCTCAGCCAGTAGTTCCTCTGTCTCCAGTTAGTCCGAGCAGATTTGGGGGCAGTTCTGGGGTTCCTGCGCCCCACTTGCTGCCTTTTCTAGGGACAGTGCGATCTGTAACGCCCACCTGCAGTCTAGCTGCGTTTCCGCCAACAGGCGCTTCTGTATTTTTCATAGAATTTACAGTGCAGAAGGAGGCCATTCGGCCCATTGAGTCTGCACCGGCTCTTGGAAAGAGCACCCTACCCAAGGTCAATACCTCCACCCTATCCCCATAACCCAGTAACCCCACCCAACACTAAGGGCAATTTTGGACACTAAGGGCAATTTATCACGGCCAGTCCACCTAACCCGCCCATCTTTGGACTGTGGGAGGAAACCGGAGCACCCGGAGGAAACCCACGCACACACGGGGAGGATGTGCAGACTCCGCACAGACAGTGACCCAAGCTGGAATCGAACCTGGGACTCTGGAGCTGTGAAGCAAATGTGCTAGCCACTGTGCTACCGTGCTGCCTTGGAGGTCATTTATGCCACACACTAACCGGTCCCGAAGCATTTCATTTAGCGTCGGGCCGAACTCACATTTTTCCGCCAGTCTTCCCAGGCGGGTCAAGAAATTTGTGACTGACTCTCTGTCTTCCCGCTTCGTTGTGTAGAATCTGTACCTACGCAAAATGAGGGGTGGTTTTGTGAGGGAGTCTTAAGTTGACTGGAATGCTAGCAGCCCTGTTTGGAGCTGCTCTTGGATATAAGTTATTGCAAATAAATACTGGTGTGGTGACGGAACCCCTGCCTCCTGTGGATTATTACAGTGGCGACGAGGTAAACAAAGAATTCTTGGAAAGGTATCATGTCCGGCGTATTGGGATAAGTTAGACTACGTATAATGGCGAAGGCTGAGGGTCCACACGCCGACAGCAGTATAACCTGTTTCCTTCCGTCCTCCGTTATCTCATTGGCCTGGAAAAAGTAACACATTCTCTCCACATACTGGGACCAGTCCTGAATAGTCGGGTGGAATGCATCCAAGTTCCCAAAAAGAGGCATTTTTGAAAGAGCAAGGCTTACCCTCAGAGTGCGGCAGCTGGTCTCAGCAAGGTTCTTTGTTAACCTCGTCGCCACTGTAATAATCCACAGGAGGCAGGGGTTCCGTCACCACACCAGTATTTATTTGCAATAACTTATATCCAAGAGCAGCTCCAAACAGGGCTGCTAGCATTCCAGTCAACTTAAGACTCCCTCACAAAGCCTACACAGGTGCTTATATGGGCCCCCTCAATGAGCTATCATTGAGGGAGCTCATACTCCAATTGGCCAACCAATAATGCTAATTGGAGGTCATTACAGGGAGAGAGAGGGGGGGGGGAAAGAGAGGGGGGGGAGAGAGAGAGAAAGGGGGAGAGAGAGGGGGGGAGGAGAGAGGGGGAGAAAGGGGATTTTGTGAGGGCCACGAAGAATCCAGCACGAGTTTTAAGGATACCAAGAAATAACATTTATTTACAATAACTAACACACACACACCCTCGCTTGCTGCTTACTCCTTCCTGCTGGTTCCAAACTGGCCAGCTTTCTTTATACAGGGAGTCTGCTAATGATTTCTCCGCCCCCCTCATATCCAAGGAATCCACCGAAGACCCTGGCAAAGGAGGGCGTCGGACTCGTTTTGCCGCAGGCCGGACACCATTTGCACGCGGCGCTGGATCAGGCGGCGTGTAACGAGACGGAGACTGGCGCTTCCGTGATGAACGGCGTAACGGTTGATCATCCACGGCCCGTAGGCTCGAGGATTTCCCCTCTGATGCGTCCTGTGTCTCCATCTCAGAGTCAGAGTCTGCTGCCTCTGTCATCTCGGCGTCTCTATCTCCCCGTGGTTCTGTAACGACCCGCGCAGGCTTTGAGTGAGGCACCAGAGGAAGATTGTGAGGACTACTTTCCATTGTCTCTGGTCTCTGTGGCTGTAGAAATGAGCTCCGGAGGCTCTTTGGAAGGGATAGTCTTCTGGACCGAATGTGGTCTACATGTTTGTGCTGGAGACGACCCTGGGCTTGCACATATAGGGCCTGTTTGGCGAAAGATTACACCAGGGACGCACCAGGCACCAGCAGCAAAATTCCGAACGAACACTGGGTCACCGGGCGCAAACTGCCGAATCGGCCGATGCCGAGAAAATCCCTGTCCCTGCCGTTGTCGTGTGCGGCGTACTTTTGTGCCAATGTCCGGGAAAACCATACTAAGGCGGGTGCGAAGTCTCCGGCCCATTAGGAGTTCTGCGGGAGCTACCCCAGTCACTGCATGGGGGGTGGTCTTATACGAAAACAAAAAGCGAGCCAGTCTCGTGTCCATTGACCCGGAAGACTGCTTCTTTAGGCCTCGTTTGAATGTCTGCACGGCGCACTCCGCCAACCCATTTGAAGCCGGGTGGTAAGGGGCAGTGCGGATATGGCGGATGCCGTTCACCTTCATGAACCTCGCAAACTCCTCACTGGTGAATAGAGTGCTGTTATCCGTGACCAGCACCTCGGGGAGGCCATGTGTACTAAAAGACAAACGCATCTTCTCAATTGTTGCGCAGGATGTTGTGCCTAGCATCTTATGCACCTCCAGCCATTTAGACTGGGCGTCGATTAATAAAAGGAACATGGATCCTTGAAAAGGGCCTGCGAAATCTGCATGTAAGCGTGCCCAAGGCCGCCCTGGCCATTCCCAGTGATGTAGGGGCGCGGCCGACGGAAGCTTCTGATGCTCCTGACAAATGGAGCAGTTTTGGGCCACCTTCTCAATGTCGGTGTCGAGGCCTGGCCACCAGACATAACTCCGGGCCAACATTTTCATTTTGGTCACACCGGGATGCCCATTGTGCAAGTCTGTTAGAATCAGCTCCAGTCCTTTTTCCGGGACAATCACAAGAGGATGGCGTCTTCCACGCTGAATTCTGACAGCTTGGGTCGGCATTCGCTATCTGCGTTCCTGGTTTGTGCTCTAGAGAATACTCGTATGCAGCGAGCAACAAAGCCCAGCGCTGGATCCGTGCGGAAGCAATGGGCGGTATTGGCTTGTCCTCTCTGAAAAGTCCCAGCAGAGGCTTATGATCAGTCACGATAGTGAAGTGGCGGCCATACACGTACTGGTGGAAACGTTTCACCGCAAAAAACACTGCCAGGCCCTCCTTCTGCGCGTACTTTTTCTCCGCTGCAGTGAATGTGCGGGAGGTGAAAGCTATCGGCCGCTCGGCCCCGTTCTCCATCTTGCGGGACAAGACGGCCCCAATACCATACGGGGATGCATCACATGTGACGAGCAAAGGCTTTCCAGGATCATAGTGGGTTAGTAACCCAGACGATGACAATTGTTGTTTTACCCGCCGGAAAGCGGTTTCCTGCGGCTGACCCCAAACCCAGGTGTGATTTTTCTTTAGCAGCAGGTGTAAGGGGGCCAGCGTAGTTGCCAGATTGGGGAGGAACTTCCCGTAATAGTTTACGAGGCCGAGAAAAGAACGAAGATGCGAAGTGTCAGTCAGTGCGGGGGCCTGTTGAATCGCGCGCACCTCCTCTGCGACGGGGTGCAAACCTTCGTGGTCCACCCGATAACCCAGGTAGACTACTTCCTTTGACTGAAATACGCACTTTGCGACGTAAACGGACTCCAGCCTCCGAAAAGCGTTTAAGGGCAGCCTCCAGATTTTCCAAATGTTCCTGCTCCGACGTCCCTGTGATCAAAACGTCATCTCAGTAGACAGCGACACACGGAAAACCTCTCAAAATGCCCTCCATAACACGTTGAAAAATAGCGCAGGCAGAGGATACTCCAAAGGGCAACAGTGTATATTCATATAGGCCCCGGTGTGTATTAATCGTTACATATGGTCGGGAGGCAGGGTCCAGCTACAACTGCCGGTAGGCGTGACTCATATCTAATTTTGTGAACGAGAGTCCGCCTGCAAGCTTCGCGTAGAGATCCTCTATGCGAGGCATTGGATATCGGTCGAGTCGGGAAGCCGTATTCACTGTAAGTTTATAGTCGCCGCACAAGCGAACTGTGGCATCTGGCTTAATTACAGGTACAATTGGTGCTGCCCAGTCAGCGAAACGGACGGGCCTGATAATACCCAAAGTTTCCAAACGAGTGAGTTTCCCTTCTACCTTCTCGAGCAAGGCGTAAGGCACCGGGCGCGCCCGGAAATAGCG
>NC_092728.1:111887760-112087760 GCF_047496885.1 Scyliorhinus torazame | reverse complement strand
TGTGGGGGAGGGTTTATGTGGGGGAGGGGCTGGGGGAGGGAGGAGGTGGGGTGGAGTGCTGCAGCTGGAGGAGAGTGGGTGTCGGGAGGACGAGGCAGCGAAGGGAATGAGGGACTCAGCCATCCGCAGTGCCTCTTCAGATAGGTTTTAACATAAGTGCGGATAGTGACGGCACCTCCACAGATACAGACAGGAGCAGACTGAGGAAGATTAATCAGTACAAGACACACAGCTAGTGGCTAGACACTGAACACTGTCTCAGCCCTGAGCACACGTACAGTGGGGTCAGAGCAGGGGGTGTCCCACACCACGGGCGAGATTGTCCGACCCCCCGCCGGGTCGGAGAATTGCCAGGGGCTGGCGTGACTCCCGCCCCCGCCGGTTGCCGAATTCTCCGACACCGGATATTCGGCGGGGGGCGGGAATCGCGCCGGTTGGCGGGCCCCCCCCCGCGCGATTCTCCGGCCCGGTTGGGCCAAAGTCCCGCCGCTAAAATGCCTGTCCCGCCAGCGTAGATTAAACCACCTACCTTACCGGCGGGACAAGGTGGTGCGGGCGGGCTCCGGGGTCCTGGGGGGGGGCGCGGGGGCGATCTGACCCCGGGGGGTGCCCCCACGGTGGTCTGGCCCGCGATCGGGGCCCACCGATCCGCGGGCGGGCCTGTGCCGTGGGGGCACTCTTTCCCTTCCGCCTTCGCCACGGTCTCTACTATGGTGGAGGCAGAAGAGACTCCCTCCACTGCGCATGCGCGGGAAATAGTCAGCGGCCGCTGACGCCCCCGCGCATGCGCCGCCCGGAGATGTCATTTCCACGCCAGCTGGTGGGGCTCCAAAGGCCTTTTCCGCCAGCTGGCGGGGCGGAAATTCGTCCGGCGCCAACCTACCCCCTTAAGGTTGGGGCTCGGCCCCCAAAGATGCGGAGCGTTCCGCACCTTTGGGGCGGCGCTATGCCCGACTGATTTGCGCCGTTTTGGGCGCCAGTTGGCGGACATCGCGCCGATACCGGAGAATTTCACCCCACAGCTGTCTTTTCAAAGGGAGAACTGTAAATGATTCCTTTCTGAATTATTTGTTTTCTTGTAGATGAGATTTTGATTGGACAAATCATCTGATGGAGTTTGAGGGTTAGTGAACGAGTGTTCATGCGACTCTCGCATTGGTTTAAAATTCAGTAAAAGCACTTGGACAGGGCGGCTGGGTTTGAATCCCGGCCCTGGGTCACTGTCCGTGTGGAGTTTCCAAATTCTGCCCGTGTCTGTGTGGGTCTCACCCCCAAAACCCAAAGATGTGCAGAGGAGGTGGATTGGCCACGCAAATTGCCCCTTATAAAAAAAGAAATTAACACTGACCCAATGGACAGTGGTCAATAATTAACACTGACCCAATGGACAATGGTCAGTAATTAACACTCACCCAATGGACAATGGTCAATAATTAACACTGACCCAATGGACAATGGTCAGGAATTAACACTGACCCAATGGACAATGATCAGTAATTAACACTGACCCAATGGACAATGGTCAGGAATTAACACTGACCCAATGGACAATGGTCAGTAATTAACACTGACCCAATGGACAATGATCAGTAATTAACAATGACCCAATGGACAATGCTCAGTAATTAACACTGACCCAATGGACAATGGTCAATAATTAACACTGACCCAATGGACAATGGTCAGTAATTAACACTGACCCAATGGACAATGGTCTGTAATTAACAATGACCCAATGGACAATGCTCAGTAATTAACACTGACCCAATGGACAATGGTCAGTAATTAACACTGACCCAATGGACAATGGTCAGTAATTAACACTGACCCAATGGACAATGGTCAGTAATTAACACTGACCCAATGGACAATGGTCAGTAATTAACACTGACCCAATGGACAATGGTCAATAATTAACACTGACCCAATGGACAATGGTCAGTAATTAACACTGACCCAATGGACAATGGTCAGTAATTAACAATGACCCAATGGACAATGCTCAGTAATTAACACTGACCCAATGGACAATGGTCAGTAATTAACACTGACCCAATGGACAATGGTCAGTAATTAACACTGACCCAATGGACAATGCTCAGTAATTAACACTGACCCAATGGACAATGGTCAGTAATTAACAATGACCCAATGGACAATGCTCAGCAATTAACACAGACCCAATGGACAATGGTCAGTAATTAACACTGACCCAATGGACAATGATCAGTAATTAACACTGACCCAATGGACAATGGTCAGTAATTAACACTGACCCAATGGACAATGGTAAGTAATTAACAATGACCCAATGGACAATGCTCAGTAATTAACACTGACCCAATGGACAATGGTCAGTAATTAACACTGACCCAATGGACAATGGTCAGTAATTAACACTGACCCAATGGACAATGCTCAGTAATTAACACTGACCCAATGGACAATGGTCAGTAATTAACACTGACCCAATGGACAATGGTCAGTAATTAACACTGACCCAATGGGCAATGGTCAGGAATTAACAATGACCCAATGGACAATGCTCAGTAATTAACACTGACCCAATGGACAATGGTCAGTAATTAACACTGACCCAATGGACAATGGTCAGTAATTAACACTGACCCAATGGACAATGCTCAGCAATTAACACAGACCCAATGGACAATGGTCAGTAATTAACACTGACCCAATGGACAATGATCAGTAATTAACACTGACCCAATGGACAATGGTCAGTAATTAACACTGACCCAATGGACAATGGTCAGTAATTAACAATGACCCAATGGACAATGCTCAGTAATTAACACTGACCCAATGGACAATGGTCAGTAATTAACACTGACCCAATGGACAATGGTCAGTAATTAACACTGACCCAATGGACAATGCTCAGTAATTAACACTGACCCAATGGACAATGGTCAGTAATTAACACTGACCCAATGGACAATGGTCAGTAATTAACACTGACCCAATGGGCAATGGTCAGTAATTAACACTGACCCAATGGACAATGATCAGTAATTAACACTGACCCAATGGACAATGGTCAGGACTTAACACTGACCCAATGGACAATGGTCAGTAATTAACACTGACCCAATGGACAATGATCAGTAATTAACAATGACCCAATGGACAATGCTCAGTAATTAACACTGACCCAATGGACAATGGTCAATAATTAACACTGACCCAATGGACAATGGTCAGTAATTAACACTGACCCAATGGACAATGGTCAGTAATTAACAATGACCCAATGGACAATGCTCAGTAATTAACACTGACCCAATGGACAATGGTCAGTAATTAACACTGACCCAATGGACAATGGTCAGTAATTAACAATGACCCAATGGACAATGCTCAGCAATTAACACAGACCCAATGGACAATGGTCAGTAATTAACACTGACCCAATGGACAATGATCAGTAATTAACACTGACCCAATGGACAATGGTCAGTAATTAACACTGACCCAATGGACAATGGTCAGTAATTAACAATGACCCAATCGACAATGGTCAGTTATTAACACTGACCCAATGGACAATGGTCAGTAATTAACACTGACCCAATGGACAATGGTCAGTAATTAACACTGACCCAATGGACAATGCTCAGTAATTAACACTGACCCAATGGACAATGGTCAGTAATTAACACTGACCCAATGGACAATGGTCAGTAATTAACACTGACCCAATGGACAATGATCAGTAATTAACAATGACCCAATGGACAATGGTCAGTAATTAACACTGACCCAAAGGACAATGGTCAGTATTTAATGCTAACCCAATGGACAATGGTCAGTGATTAACATTGACCCAATGGACAATGGTCAGTAATTAACACTGACCCAAAGGACAATGGTCAGTATTTAACGCTGACCCAAAGGACAATGGTCAGTAATTAACACAAACCCAATGGACAATGGTCAGTAATTAACACTGACCCAAAGGACAATGGTCAGTATTTAACGCTAACCCAATGGACAATGGTCAGTAATTAACACGAACCCAATGGACAATGGTCAGTAATAAACACTGACCCAATGGACAACAGTCAGTAATTAACACTGACCCAATGGACAACGGTCAATAATTAACACTGACCCAAAGGACAATGCTCAGTAATTAACAATGACCCAATGGACAATGGTCAGTAATTAACACTGACCCAATGGACAATGGTCAGTAACTAACACTGACCCAATGGACAATGGTCAGTAATTAACACTGACCCACTGGACAATGGTCAGTAATTAACACTGACCCAATGGACAATGGTCAGTAATTAACACTGACCCAATGGACAATGGTCAGTAATTAACACTGACCCAATGGACAATGGTCAGTAATTAACACTGACCCAATGGACAATGGTCAGTAATTAACACTGACCCATTGGACAATGGTCAGTAATTAACACTGACCCAATGGCAATGGTCAGTAATAAACACTGACCCAATGGACAACAGTCAGTAATTAACACTGACCCAATGGACAATGGTCAATAATTAACACTGACCCAATGGACAACAGTCAGTAATTAACACTGACCCAATGGACAATGGTCAGTAATAAACACTGACCCAATGGACAACAGTCAGTAATTAACACTGAACCAATGGACAATGGTCAATAATTAACACTGACCCAATGGACAATGGTCAGTAATTAACAATGACCCAATGGTCAATGGTCAGTAATTAACACTGACCCAATGGACAATGGTCAGTAATTAACACTGACCCAATGGACAATGGTCAATAATTAACACTGAACCGTAAGACAATGGTCAGTAATTAACACTGACCCAATGGACAATGGTCAATAATTAACACTGACCCAATGGACAATGGTCAATAATTAACACTGACCCAATGGACAACAGTCAGTAATTAACACTGACCCAATGGACAATGGTCAATAATTAACGCTAACCCAATGATCAGTAATTAACACTGACCCATTGGATTTTGGTCAGTAATTAAAACTGACCCACTGGACTATGGTCAGTAATTAACACTGACCCAATGGACAATGGTCAGTAATTAACAATGACCCAATGGACAATGGTCAGTAATTAACACTGACCCAATGGGCAATGATCAGTAATTATCACTGACCCAATGGACAATGGTCAGTATTTAACGTAAACCCAATGGACAATGGTCAGTAATTAACACTGACCCAATGGACAATGGTCAGTATTTAACGCTAACCCAATGGACAATGGTCAGTAATTAACACTTACCCAATGGACAATGGTCCGTAATTAACACTGACCCATTGGACAATGGTCAGTAATTAACACTGACCCAATGGACAATGGTCAGTAATTAACGCAGACCCAATGGACAATGATCAGTAATTAACACTGACCCATTGGACTTTGGTAAGTAATTAAAACTGACCCACTGGACTATGGTCAGTAATTAACACTGACCCAATGGACAAGTCAGTAATTAACACTGACCCAATGGACAATGGTCAGTAATTAACACTGACCCATTGGACAATGGTCAGTAATTAACACTGACCCACTGGACAATGGTCAGTAATTAACACTGACCCAATGGACAATGGTCAGTAATTAACACAAACCCAATGGACAATGGTCAGTAATTAACACTGACCCAATGGACAATGCTCAGTAATTAACAATGACCCAATGGACAATGGTCAGTAATTAACACTGACCCAATGGACAATGGTCAGTAATTAACACTGACCCATTGGACTTTGGTCAGTAATTAAAACTGACCCACTGGACTATGGTCAGTAATTAACACTGACCCAATGGATAATGCTCAGTAATTAACACTGACCCAATGGCAATGGTCAGTAATTAACACTGACCCAATGGACAATGGTCAGTATTTAACACTGACCCAATGGACAATGGTCAGTATTTAACACTGACCCAATGGACAATGGTCAGTAATTAACACTGACCCAATGGACAATGCTCAGTAATTAACACTGACCCAATGGACAATGGTCAGTAATTAACACTGACCCATTGGACAATGCTCAGTAATTAACAATGACCCAATGGACAATGGTCAATAATTAACACTGACCCACTGGACAATGGTCAGTAATTAACACTGACCCAATGGACAATGGTCAGTAATTAACACTGACCCAATGGACAATGGTAAGTAATTAACAATGACCCAATGGACAATGCTCAGTAATTAACACTGACCCAATGGACAATGGTCAGTAATTAACACTGACCCAATGGACAATGGTCAGTAATTAACACTGACCCAATGGACAATGCTCAGTAATTAACACTGACCCAATGGACAATGGTCAGTAATTAACACTGACCCAATGGACAATGGTCAGTAATTAACACTGACCCAATGGGCAATGGTCAGGAATTAACAATGACCCAATGGACAATGCTCAGTAATTAACACTGACCCAATGGACAATGGTCAGTAATTAACACTGACCCAATGGACAATGGTCAGTAATTAACACTGACCCAATGGACAATGCTCAGCAATTAACACAGACCCAATGGACAATGGTCAGTAATTAACACTGACCCAATGGACAATGATCAGTAATTAACACTGACCCAATGGACAATGGTCAGTAATTAACACTGACCCAATGGACAATGGTCAGTAATTAACAATGACCCAATGGACAATGCTCAGTAATTAACACTGACCCAATGGACAATGGTCAGTAATTAACACTGACCCAATGGACAATGGTCAGTAATTAACACTGACCCAATGGACAATGCTCAGTAATTAACACTGACCCAATGGACAATGGTCAGTAATTAACACTGACCCAATGGACAATGGTCAGTAATTAACACTGACCCAATGGGCAATGGTCAGTAATTAACACTGACCCAATGGACAATGATCAGTAATTAACACTGACCCAATGGACAATGGTCAGGACTTAACACTGACCCAATGGACAATGGTCAGTAATTAACACTGACCCAATGGACAATGATCAGTAATTAACAATGACCCAATGGACAATGCTCAGTAATTAACACTGACCCAATGGACAATGGTCAATAATTAACACTGACCCAATGGACAATGGTCAGTAATTAACACTGACCCAATGGACAATGGTCAGTAATTAACAATGACCCAATGGACAATGCTCAGTAATTAACACTGACCCAATGGACAATGGTCAGTAATTAACACTGACCCAATGGACAATGGTCAGTAATTAACAATGACCCAATGGACAATGCTCAGCAATTAACACAGACCCAATGGACAATGGTCAGTAATTAACACTGACCCAATGGACAATGATCAGTAATTAACACTGACCCAATGGACAATGGTCAGTAATTAACACTGACCCAATGGACAATGGTCAGTAATTAACAATGACCCAATCGACAATGGTCAGTTATTAACACTGACCCAATGGACAATGGTCAGTAATTAACACTGACCCAATGGACAATGGTCAGTAATTAACACTGACCCAATGGACAATGCTCAGTAATTAACACTGACCCAATGGACAATGGTCAGTAATTAACACTGACCCAATGGACAATGGTCAGTAATTAACACTGACCCAATGGACAATGATCAGTAATTAACAATGACCCAATGGACAATGGTCAGTAATTAACACTGACCCAAAGGACAATGGTCAGTATTTAATGCTAACCCAATGGACAATGGTCAGTGATTAACATTGACCCAATGGACAATGGTCAGTAATTAACACTGACCCAAAGGACAATGGTCAGTATTTAACGCTGACCCAAAGGACAATGGTCAGTAATTAACACAAACCCAATGGACAATGGTCAGTAATTAACACTGACCCAAAGGACAATGGTCAGTATTTAACGCTAACCTAATGGACAATGGTCAGTAATTAACACGAACCCAATGGACAATGGTCAGTAATAAACACTGACCCAATGGACAACAGTCAGTAATTAACACTGACCCAATGGACAACGGTCAATAATTAACACTGACCCAAAGGACAATGCTCAGTAATTAACAATGACCCAATGGACAATGGTCAGTAATTAACACTGACCCAATGGACAATGGTCAGTAACTAACACTGACCCAATGGACAATGGTCAGTAATTAACACTGACCCACTGGACAATGGTCAGTAATTAACACTGACCCAATGGACAATGGTCAGTAATTAACACTGACCCAATGGACAATGGTCAGTAATTAACACTGACCCAATGGACAATGGTCAGTAATTAACACTGACCCAATGGACAATGGTCAGTAATTAACACTGACCCATTGGACAATGGTCAGTAATTAACACTGACCCAATGGCAATGGTCAGTAATAAACACTGACCCAATGGACAACAGTCAGTAATTAACACTGACCCAATGGACAATGGTCAATAATTAACACTGACCCAATGGACAACAGTCAGTAATTAACACTGACCCAATGGACAATGGTCAGTAATAAACACTGACCCAATGGACAACAGTCAGTAATTAACACTGAACCAATGGACAATGGTCAATAATTAACACTGACCCAATGGACAATGGTCAGTAATTAACAATGACCCAATGGTCAATGGTCAGTAATTAACACTGACCCAATGGACAATGGTCAGTAATTAACACTGACCCAATGGACAATGGTCAATAATTAACACTGAACCGTAAGACAATGGTCAGTAATTAACACTGACCCAATGGACAATGGTCAATAATTAACACTGACCCAATGGACAATGGTCAATAATTAACACTGACCCAATGGACAACAGTCAGTAATTAACACTGACCCAATGGACAATGGTCAATAATTAACGCTAACCCAATGATCAGTAATTAACACTGACCCATTGGATTTTGGTCAGTAATTAAAACTGACCCACTGGACTATGGTCAGTAATTAACACTGACCCAATGGACAATGGTCAGTAATTAACAATGACCCAATGGACAATGGTCAGTAATTAACACTGACCCAATGGGCAATGATCAGTAATTATCACTGACCCAATGGACAATGGTCAGTATTTAACGTAAACCCAATGGACAATGGTCAGTAATTAACACTGACCCAATGGACAATGGTCAGTATTTAACGCTAACCCAATGGACAATGGTCAGTAATTAACACTTACCCAATGGACAATGGTCCGTAATTAACACTGACCCATTGGACAATGGTCAGTAATTAACACTGACCCAATGGACAATGGTCAGTAATTAACGCAGACCCAATGGACAATGATCAGTAATTAACACTGACCCATTGGACTTTGGTAAGTAATTAAAACTGACCCACTGGACTATGGTCAGTAATTAACACTGACCCAATGGACAACAGTCAGTAATTAACACTGACCCAATGGACAATGGTCAGTAATTAACACTGACCCATTGGACAATGGTCAGTAATTAACACTGACCCACTGGACGATGGTCAGTAATTAACACTGACCCAATGGACAATGGTCAGTAATTAACACAAACCCAATGGACAATGGTCAGTAATTAACACTGACCCAATGGACAATGCTCAGTAATTAACAATGACCCAATGGACAATGGTCAGTAATTAACACTGACCCAATGGACAATGGTCAGTAATTAACACTGACCCATTGGACTTTGGTCAGTAATTAAAACTGACCCACTGGACTATGGTCAGTAATTAACACTGACCCAATGGATAATGCTCAGTAATTAACACTGACCCAATGGCAATGGTCAGTAATTAACACTGACCCAATGGACAATGGTCAGTATTTAACACTGACCCAATGGACAATGGTCAGTATTTAACACTGACCCAATGGACAATGGTCAGTAATTAACACTGACCCAATGGACAATGCTCAGTAATTAACACTGACCCAATGGACAATGGTCAGTAATTAACACTGACCCATTGGACAATGCTCAGTAATTAACAATGACCCAATGGACAATGGTCAATAATTAACACTGACCCACTGGACAATGGTCAGTAATTAACACTGACCCAATGGACAATGGTCAGTAATTAACACTGACCCACTGGACAATGGTCAGTAATTAACACTGACCCATTGGACAATGCTCAGTAATTAACACTGACCCAATGGACAAGGCTCAGTAATTAACACTGACCCAATGGACAATGGTCAGTAATTAACACTGACCCAATGGACAATGGTCAGTAATTAACACTGACCCAATGGACAATGGTCAGTAATTAACACTGGCCCAATGGACAATGCTCAGTAATTAACACTGACCCAATGGACAATGGTCAGTAATTAACACTGACCCAATGGACAATGGTCAGTCATTAACACTGACCCAATGGACAATGCTCAGTAATTAACACTGACCCAATGGACAATGGTCAGTAATTAACACTGACCCAATGGACAATGGTCAGTAATTAACACTGACCCACTGGACAATGGTCAGTAATTAACACTGACCCATTGGACAATGCTCAGTAATTAACATTGACCCAATGGACAATGGTCAGTAATTAACACTGACCCAATGGAAAATGGTCAGTAATTAACACTGACCCAATGGACAATGGTCAGTAATTAACACTGGCCCAATGGACAATGCTCAGTAATTAACACTGACCCAATGGACAATGGTCAGTAATTAACACTGACCAAATGGACAATGGTCAGTAATTAACACTGATCCATTGGACAAGCTCAGTAATTAGCACTGACCCAATGGACAATGGTCAGTAATTAACACTGACCCAAAGGACAATGGTCAGTAATTAACACTGACCCAATGGACAATGGTCA
Source organism: Scyliorhinus torazame (assembly GCF_047496885.1). Classification (NCBI taxonomy): domain Eukaryota; kingdom Metazoa; phylum Chordata; class Chondrichthyes; order Carcharhiniformes; family Scyliorhinidae; genus Scyliorhinus; species Scyliorhinus torazame. The sequence continues at coordinate 112,076,944 of NC_092728.1, read as the reverse complement.
GTAATTAACACTGACCCAATGGACAATGGTCAGTAATTAACACTGACCCAATGGACAATGGTCAGTAATTAACAATGACCCAATGGACAATGGTCAGTAATTAACACTGACCCAATGGACAATGCTCAGTAATTAACACTGACCCAATAGACAATGGTCAGTAATTAACACTGACCCAAAGGACAATGGTCAGTAATTAACACTGACCCAAAGGACAATGGTCAGTAATTAACACTGACCCAATGGACAATGGTCAGTAATTAACACTGACCCAAAGGACAATGGTCAGTAATTAACACTGACACAAAGGACAATGGTCAGTAATTAACACTGACCCAATGGACAATGGTCAGTAATTAACACTGACCCAATGGACAATGGTCAGTAATTAACACTGACCCAATGGACAATGGTCAGTAATTAACACTGACCCAATGGACAATGGTCAATAATTAACACTGATCCATTGGACAATGGTCAGTAATTAACACTGACCCAATGGACAATGGTCAGTAATTAACACTGACCCAATGGACAATGCTCAGTAATTAACAATGACCCAATGGACAATGCTCAGTAATTAACACTGACCCAATAACAATTTCAAAACGTTGGGACATTCCTTTGATCAGATCAGTGTTACAGGTCCAGTCGGGGAGAATCCACATTGTGTCCAGTCCGGAGAATCCACATCATGTCCGGCCGGGAGAATCCACATCGTGTCCGGCCGGGAGGAACCACATTGTGTCCGGCCGGGAGAATCCACACCGTGTCCGGCCGGGAGAATCTACATCGTGTCCGGCCGGGAGAATCCACACCGTGTCCGGCCGGGAGGAACCACATCGTGTCCGGCCGGGAGAATCCACATCGTGTCCGGCCGGGAGGAACCACATCGTGTCCGGCCGGGAGAATCCACACCGTGTCCGGCCGGGAGAATCCACACCGTGTCCGGCCGGGAGAATCCACACCGTGTCCGGCCGGGAGAATCCACACCGTGTCCGGCCGGGAGGATCCACATCGTGTCCGGCCGGGAGAATCCACATCGTGTCCGGCCGGGAGAATCCACATCGTGTCCGGCCGGGAGAATCCACATCGTGTCCGGCCGGGAGAATCCACATCGTGTCCGGCCGGGAGAATCCACATCGTGTCCGGCCGGGAGGAACCACATCGTGTCCGGCCGGGAGGAACCACATCGTGTCCGGCCGGGAGAATCCACACCGTGTCCGGCCGGGAGAATCTACATCGTGTCCGGCCGGGAGAATCCACACCGTGTCCGGCCGGGAGGAACCACATCGTGTCCGGCCGGGAGAATCCACATCGTGTCCGGCCGGGAGAATCCACATCGTGTCCGGCCGGGAGGAACCACATCGTGTCCGGCCGGGAGAATCCGCATCGTCTCCGGCCGGGAGAATCCACATCGTGTCCGGCCGGGAGGAACCACATCGTATCCGGCCGGGAGAATCCACATCGTGTCCGGCCGGGAGAATCCACATCGTGTCCGGCCGGGAGAATCCACATCGTGTCCGGCCGGGAGAATCCACATCGTGTCCGGCCGGGAGAATCCACATCGTGTCCGGCCGGGAGGAACCACATCGTGTCCGGCCGGGAGAATCCACATCGTGTCCGGCCGGGAGAATCCACATCGTGTCCAGTCCGGAGAATCCACATCGTGTCCGGCCGGGAGAATCCACATCGTGTCCGGCCGGGAGGAACCACATCGTGTCCGGCCGGGAGGATCCACATCGTGTCCGGCCGGGAGAATCCACACCGTGTCCGGCCGGGAGAATCCACATCGTGTCCGGCCGGGAGAATCCACACCGTGTCCGGCCGGGAGAATCCACATCGTGTCCGGCCGGGAGAATCCACATCGTGTCCGGCCGGGAGAATCCACATCGTGTCCGGCCGGGAGGAACCACATCGTGTCCGGCCGGGAGAATCCACATCGTGTCCGGCCGGGGGAATCCACATCGTGTCCGGCCGGGAGAATCCACACCGTGTCCGGCCGGGAGAATCCACATCGTGTCCGGCCGGGAGAATCCACATCGTGTCCGGCCGGGAGATTCCACATCGTGTCCGGCCGGGAGAATCCACATCGTGTCCGGCCGGGAGGAACCACATCGTGTCCGGCCGGGAGAATCCACATCGTGTCCGGCCGGGTGAATCCACATCGTGTCCGGCCGGGAGAATCCACATCGTGTCCGGCCGGGAGAATCCACATCGTGTCCGGCCGGGAGAATCCACATCGTGTCCGGCTGGGAGAATCCACATCGTGTCCGGCCGGGAGAATCCACACCGTGTCCGGCCGGCAGGAACCACATCGTGTCCGGCCGGGAGGAACCACATCGTGTCCGGCCGGGAGAATCCACATCGTGTCCGGCTGGGAGAATCCACATCGTGTCCGGCCGGGAGAATCCACACCGTGTCCGGCCGGGAGAATCCACATCGTGTCCGGCCGGGAGGAACCACATCGTGTCCGGCCGGGAGAATCCACATCGTGTCCGGCCGGGAGAATCCACATCGTGTCCGGCCGGGAGGAACCACATCGTGTCCGGCCGGGAGAATCCACATCGTGTCCGGCCGGGAGAATCCACATCGTGTCCGGCCGGGAGAATCCACATTGTGTCCGGCCGGGAGGAACCACATCGTGTCCGGCCGGGAGAATCCACATCGTGTCCGGCCGGGAGAATCCACACCGTGTCCGGCCGGGAGGAACCACATCGTGTCCGGCCGGGAGAATCCACATCGTGTCCGGCCGGGAGAATCCACATCGTGTCCGGCCGGGAGAATCCACATCGTGTCCGGCCGGGAGAATCCACATCGTGTCCGGCCGGGAGAATCCACATCGTGTCCGGCCGGGAGAATCCACATCGTGTCCGGCCGGGAGAATCCACATCGTGTCCGGCCGGGAGAATCCACATCGTGTCCGGCCGGGAGGAACCACATCGTGTCCGGCCGGGAGAATCCACATCGTGTCCGGCCGGGAGAATCCACATCGTGTCCGGCCGGGAGGAACCACATCGTGTCCGGCCGGGAGAATCCACATCGTGTCCGGCCGGGAGAATCCACATCGTGTCCGGCCGGGAGAATCCACATCGTGTCCGGCCGGGAGAATCCACATCGTGTCCGGCCGGGAGGAACCACATCGTGTCCGGCCGGGAGGAACCACATCGTGTCCGGCCGGGAGAATCCACATCGTGTCCGGCCGGGAGAATCCACATCGTGTCCGGCCGGGAGAATCCACATCGTGTCCGGCCGGGAGGATCCACATCGTGTCCGGCCGGGAGAATCCACATCGTGTCCGGCCCGGAGAATCCACATCGTGTCCGGCCGGGAGAATCCACATCGTGTCCGGCCGGGAGGAACCACATCGTGTCCGGCCGGGAGGAACCACATCGTGTCCGGCCGGGAGAATCCACATCGTGTCCGGCCGGGAGAATCCACATCGTGTCCGGCCGGGAGGAACCACATCGTGTCCGGCCGGGAGGAACCACATCGTGTCCGGCCGGGAGGAACCACATCGTGTCCGGCCGGGAGAATCCACATCGTGTCCGGCCGGGAGAATCCACACCGTGTCCGGCCGGGAGAATCCACATCGTGTCCGGCCGGGAGGAACCACATCGTGTCCGGCCGGGAGAATCCACATCGTGTCCGGCCGGGAGAATCCACACCGTGTCCGGCCGGGAGAATCCACATCGTGTCCGGCCGGGAGGATCCACATCGTGTCCGGCCGGGAGGATCCACATCGTGTCCGGCCGGGAGGATCCACATCGTGTCCGGCCGGGAGGATCCACATCGTGTCCGGCCGGGAGAATCCACACCGTGTCCGGCCGGGAGGATCCACATCGTGTCCGGCCGGGAGGATCCACATCGTGTCCGGCCGGGAGAATCCACATCGTGTCCGGCCGGGAGGATCCACATCGTGTCCGGCCGGGAGAATCCACACCGTGTCCGGCCGGGAGGATCCACATCGTGTCCGGCCGGGAGAATCCACATCGTGTCCGGCCGGGAGAATCCACATCGTGTCCGGCCGGGAGGAACCACATCGTGTCCGGCCGGGAGAATCCACATCGTGTCCGGCCGGGAGAATCCGCACCGTGTCCGGCCGGGAGAATCCACATCGTGTCCGGCCGGGAGAATCCACATCGTGTCCGGCCGGGAGAATCCACATCGTGTCCGGCCGGGAGAATCCACACCGTGTCCGGCCGGGAGAATCCACACCGTGTCCGGCCGGGAGGAACCACATCGTGTCCGGCCGGGAGAATCCACATCGTGTCCGGCCGGGAGAATCCACATCGTGTCCGGCCGGGAGAATCCACATCGTGTCCGGCCGGGAGAATCCACATCGTGTCCGGCCGGGAGAATCCACATCGTGTCCGGCCGGGAGAATCCACATCGTGTCCGGCCGGGAGGAACCACATCGTGTCCGGCCGGGAGGAACCACATCGTGTCCGGCCGGGAGAATCCACATCGTGTCCGGCCGGGAGAATCCACATCGTGTCCGGCCGGGAGGAACCACATCGTGTCCGGCCGGGAGAATCCACATCGTGTCCGGCCGGGAGAATCCACATCGTGTCCGGCCGGGAGAATCCGCATCGTCTCCGGCCGGGAGGAACCAGATCGTGTCCGGCCGGGAGAATCCACACCGTGTCCGGCCGGGAGAATCCACATCGTGTCCGGCCGGGAGAATCCACATCGTGTCCGGCCGGGAGAATCCACATCGTGTCCGGCCGGGAGAATCCACATCGTGTCCGGCCGGGAGAATCCACATCGTGTCCGGCCGGGAGAATCCACATCGTGTCCGGCCGGGAGGAACCACATTGTGTCCGGCCGGGAGAATCCACATCGTGTCCGGCCGGGAGAATCCACACCGTGTCCGGCCGGGAGGAACCACATCGTGTCCGGCCGGGAGGAACCACATCGTGTCCGGCCGGGAGAATCCACATCGTGTCCGGCCGGGAGGAACCACATTGTGTCCGGCCGGGAGAATCCACATCGTGTCCGGCCGGGAGAATCCACATCGTGTCCGGCCGGGAGAATCCGCACCGTGTCCGGCCGGGAGAATCCGCACCGTGTCCGGCCGGGAGGATCCACATCGTGTCCGGCCGGGAGAATCCACATCGTGTCCGGCCGGGAGGAACCACATTGTGTCCGGCCGGGAGAATCCACACCGTGTCCGGCCGGGAGAATCCGCACCGTGTCCGGCCGGGAGGATCCACATCGTGTCCGGCCGGGAGAATCCACATCGTGTCCGGCCGGGAGGATCCACATCGTGTCCAAGCTGGAATGATTTATCAGACAGGGCTGAACAAATCCTTCATCAATCTGTCAAATATCTGCTGACCTGTTGTTGAGGCTGCAACACTGGCAGACTACAGACTGGTCAGACTACTGGAGGGAGATAGATCACTTGGCTGCATGGTGTACCGAAAACAACCTCTCTCTAAATGTCAGAAGCCTAGCACGACACACACTCCCGTCGGCATCAATGGCTCCGAAGTGGAGATGGTCGATAGCTTTACGTTCCTGGGGGTCACCATCACCAACAGTCTGTCCTGGTCCACCCGAGTTGATGCAACAGTCAGGAAAGCCCAACAACGTCTCTACTTCCAACGGAAGTTAAAGAAATTTGTCGTGTCTGCATCAACTCTCACAAACCTCTACAGATGTGCCATAGAGAGCATCCTATCCGGCTGCATCACAGCCGGTATAGCAACTGCTCAGTCCAAGATCGGAAGAAACTGCAGAGTGAGGTGAACTCAGCCCAACGCATCACACAAGCTTGCCACCCGGTCACTGACTCTGTCTACACCTCCCGCTGCCTCAGGAAGGCAGACAGCATTGTCAGAGACCCCTCCCACCCAGGCATTGCCTTCTTCCAGACCCTTCCATCAGGCAGACGGTACAGAAGTCTGAAGACCCGCACATCCAGACATAGGAACAGCTTCTTCCCCACAGCTACAAGACTCCTCAACGACTCCCCCTCGGACTGATCTGTTCCCTGTAAGAACTCTATTCACGACGCCCTATGCTGCTCTTGCTCAGTATTTGCTTTGTTTGGCCCCTTGTTCCGCACTGTAACCAATCACTGTTTGTTGATGCACCATTTGTCAATGTTCTCTGTTGATTATTCTTTCGTCTACTATGTACGGACTGTGTACGTTCCCTCGGCCGCAGGAAAATACTTTTCACTGCACTTCGGTACCTGTGACAGCGAATTAATAAATCAAAATCAAATAAATTAATAAATCAAATCAAATAAATAATTCAGAGTTGGGAAATTTTATTAGGAACCTTTCTGCTGACTTCCGGAATGAACTTTTCCTGTTTGGAGTTTAGATTGGGCGAATGCAAAGAAGTCATTAGAAACGAGAATCTCGCAACAACAAACCCAGGAAATGTCCATGATATATGATTGGCCGAATAATTCCTGTCCCTGTTCATGAACTGCTCTCTGTAAGTATCACACCAGGGTTAGCCAGTGAGAGTCACCAACACAGTAAACAATACCCTTCAGCTGCAGTTTGTCTGGCTAGCTTTCCAGAATGCTTCCTCCAACTGTAGAACGGCAGGGACTGAGAGAGATACACAGGCGGCCAGTGACTGTCAGATCCACGCTGAGACAGCAACAGATACACACACAGCGAGACTGAGGGTGAGACGCAGACCCAGAGAGAGACAGAAACTATCCCTGACCCTGCATTTTGAATTCTTACCGCTCTTTGAAATCCAGGAAGACCTTGTAGAGTGTGTTGCCTCCTGAGATTGCTGCCAAGTCAATTGCTCTGAGTAAATTATAATGCACTTGGATTAATTCCTGAAACAGAGAGGGAATGGTTGGAGTGAATGGAGCCAATCACAGATGCTGATTGCTCAGTACAGACTCCCAGCACTCGGCGAGGGTCTGAACTCAAACACCAAGAACATCAAGACTACAATATTTACTTTTATTAATTTGCAGGATTTGGATATGTCGCTGGCAAGGCCAGTGTTTATTGTCTATCCCTAACTGCCCTCGAGAATGTGGGGGTGAGTCACCTTCATGAATACGGAAAAAGCTTGTCGCCTCGTTTCAGAAGGAATCACATTGTTCTGGATTTGGAATCACATGTTGGCCAAATGTTTTTTCAACAATCTGATCATTTCATTCCCACAATTCTGATACACGCTAGCTTTTTATTTCCGATTTCTATCTCCCCATTAATGAGAGACAATTGATTCTATGCAGCTTGAGGTGCAGCATGAGGCAAGAGGAATTGGCAGGCACCATGAACTGCTCTGGCTGGTACGGGGATTGAACCCGGACTTTGGGCATGTTTCTGCACCACTCAAGTCATTTGGTTGTTCAGAACTTGAGTAATGTTGAAAAAGAGACATGTTGTCAAAGCTTTTCATCATGAACACATCAGGAAAATTCACAAGGGCAGCACGGTGGCACAGTGGTTAGCACTGCTGTCTGACATCACCTGGGACCTGGGTAGCACGGTGGCACAGTGGTTAGCACTCCTGCCTCATAGTGCCAGGGACCCAAGTGGCACGGCGGCACAATAGTTAGCACTGTTGCCTCTCAGCGCCAGGGACCCGGGTTCAATTCCGGCCTCGGGTGACTGCGTGGAGTCTGCACGTTCCCCCAGTGTCTGTGTGGGTTTCCTCCGGGTGCTCCGGTTTCGTCCCACAATCCAAAGATGTGCAGGTTGTGAATTGGCTATGATTAGTGTGTGGAGTTCTGGGGATAGAGTAGGGGAGTGGGCATAAGTAGGATGCTCTTTCGGATGGTCAGTGCAGACTTAATGGACCGAATGGTCTTCTGCACTGTGTGGAATCTATGATTGTGAAAGCTCTCTTTTCTCAGCAATACACACTCTAGCCATCAATTATTGAATTAATTGGGTTTGTTGATAAGGGGGAATAAAAAGGGCGTTTCTATGGCCAGGATTGTATGTTGCCTCCCTGGTGCTTGGGTCAAGGATGTCTCGGAGCGGGTACAGGACATTCTGGAGGGGGAGGGTGAACAGCCAGTGGTCGTGGTACACTTCAGTACCAATGACATAGGTAAAAAAAAGGATGAGGTCTGAAAGCAGAATACAGGGAGTTAGGAAGGAAGTTGAGAAGTTGGATCTCAAAGGCAGTGATCTCAGGATTACTAACAGAGCCATGTGCTAGTCAGAGTAGAAATAGCAGAATATATCGGATGAAGAGATGGTGTCAGGGGGAGGGTTTCAGATTCCTGTGGCATTGGGACCGGTTCTGGGGGAGGTGGGACCGGTACAAACTGGGCAGGTTACACCTGGGCAGGACTGGGACTGATATCCGGGGGGGGGGGGGGGGGGGGTTACTTGCTAGGCAGTTGAGGAGGTTTGTAACTAATATGGCATGGGGATGGGAATCTATGTAAGGATTCAGAGCAGGGGGAATCAAGAACAAGAGAAAAAGACAGCAAGGAGAATAACAAACGTGATAGGCAGAGAAATCAAGTTCCTGTGTCAGATAATAACACTGTAAAAATAGTAGGGACAGGGAATGTTAAAAGGACTAGCCTTAAGGTTTTGTACATGAACACGTGGAGCATTCAAAATAAAATGGATGAATTAGTTGTGCAGATAGATGTAAAGGGATATGATATAGTTGGGATTACAGAGACTTGGCTCCAAGGTGACCAAGGATTCGAACTAAATGTTGAGGGATTTTAAGTTTTTAGGAAGGACAGACAGAAAGGAAAAGATGGTGGAGTTGCATTGTTGATTAAAGAAGATATTGATACAATATTGAGGAAAGATATTAGTACAGATGATGTGGAATCTGTCTGGGTTGAGTTAAGAAACATCAAGGGGCAAAACAGTTGTAATGTTGGGAATAGCGTTAGACGGGAAATCAGAGATGCATGTGTCATGTGAGTGCCCCTTTAAGAAATGTTTTTACCATCACATGGCTTCAGTGATCTCATTGTGTGGGTGGGGCTGGGCTGTGGCTCTGGTTTTACTTTCGCTTTGAGCTGGGAACTGGGCTGTGGCTCTGAGTTTTACTTTCGGTTTACATTGTTGGTAGCTGGATTCAGAAAAAGAATGCTTCTTTTCTCTCTCTGTATATTAAAAGGTGTCCAGATCACTTGATAATTTAAAAGTAATAACTGTTCTCTGTAAAGAACTCAAACCTACTATTTAGGTAAAAAGGTTTTTCTGGTTTATGGATGTTGTTACTTAAATTGAAACAATTGAAAGGGAAGTTATTAAGGGTTATATACATATATATAGTACTGTAGCTGTGTGGGGTATTTATGTTTGTAGTTGATAAAATGCTTACTGTGTGTGTCTTTAGAAATGTTAACTGAATTTGTAGAATAAACTTTGTTTTTGATTAAAAGTGCGAGGCCGCTGTTGAATAACAGCTGAAGAGTAGGTCCGTGTGCTCCTCGTAACCAAAATCTATAAACAGTTGTGGGTCAGGTGAATTCCATGATATACTTTGGTGTTCTCCAAACCCTGGCCCAGAACACGTGATAAAGGAACATCTGAGATTATGGGTGATTTTAATCTACATATAGATTGGGTGAGTCAAATTAGTCACACAGCAATAGAGGAGGAATTTCTGGAGTGTAAACGGGATGGTTTTCTGGACCAGTATGTTCAGGAACCAACAAGGGAACAGGCCATCTAGGGCTGGGTGCTGTGCAATGAGAAAGGATTAGTTGGCAATCTAGTCACATAAGAACATAAGAACTAGGAGCAGGAGTCGGCCATCTGACCCCTCGAGCCTGCTCCGCCATTCAATGAGATCATGGCTGATCTTTTGTGGACTCAACTCCACTTTCCGGCCCGAACACCATAACCCTTAATCCCTTTATTCTTCAAAAAACTATCTATCTTTATCTTAAAAACATTTAATGAAGGACCCTCAACTGCTTCACTGGGCAAGGAATTCCATAGATTCACAACCCTTTGGGTGAAGGAGTTCCTCCTAAACTCAGTCCTAAATCTACTTCACCTTATTTTGAGGCTATGCCCCCTAGTTCTGCTTTCACCTGCCAGTGGAAACAACCTGCCCGCATCTATCCTATCTATTCCCTTCATAATTTTAGGTGTTGCTATAAGATCCCCCTTCTAAATTCCAACGAGTACAGTCCCAGTCTACTCAACCTCTCCTCGTAATCCAACCCCTTCAGCTCTGGGATTAACCTAGTGAATCTCCTCTGCACACCCTCCAGTGCCAGTACGTCCTTTCTCAAGTAAGGAGACCAAAACTGAACACAATACTCCAGGTGTGGCCTCACTAACACCTTATACAATTGCAGCATAACCTCCCTAGTCTTAAACTCCAGCCCTCTAGCAATGAAGGACAAAATTCCATTCACTTTCTTAATCACCTGTTGCACCTGTAAACCAACTTTTTGCGACTCATGCACTAGCACACCCAGGTCTCTCTGCACAGCAGCACGTTTTAATATTTTATCATTTAAATAATAATACCTTTTGCTGTTATTCCTACCAAAATGGATAACCTCACATTTGTCAACATTGTATTCCATCTGCCAGACCCTAGCCCATTCACTTAATCTATCCAAATCCCTCTGCAGACTTCCAGTATCCTCTGCACTTTTTGCTTTACCACTTATCTTAGTGTCGTCTGCAAACTTGGACACATTGCCCTTGGTCCCCAACTCCAAATCATCTATGTAAATCGTGAACAATTGTGGGCCCAACACTGATCCCTGAGGGACACCACTAGCTACTGATTGCCAACCAGAGAAACACCCATTAATCCCCACTCTTTGCTTTCTATTATTTAACCAATCCTCTATCCATGCTACTACTTTCCCCTTAATGCCATGCATCTTTATCTTGTGCAGCAACCTTTTGTGTGGCACCTTGTCAAAGGCTTTCTGGAAATCCAGATATACCACATCCATTGGCTCCCCGTTATCTACCGCACTGTTAATGTCCTCAGAAAATTCCACTAAATTAGTTAGGCACGACCTGCCCTTTATGAACCCATGCTGCGTCTGCCCAATGGGACAATTTCCATCCAGGTGCCTCGCTATTTCTTCCTTGATGATAGATTCCAGCATCTTCCCTACTACCGAAGTTAAGCTAACAGGCCTATAATTACCCGCTTTCTGCCTACCTCCTTTTTTAAACAGTGGTGTCACGTTTGCTAATTTCCAATCCGCCGGGACCACCCCAGAGTCTAGTGAATTTTGGTAAATTATCACTAGTGCATTTGCAATTTCCCTAGCCATCTCTTTTAGCACTCTGGGATGCATTCCATCAGGGCCAGGAGACTTGTCTACCTTTAGCCCCATTAGCTTGCCCATCACTACCTCCTTGGTGATATCAATCCTCTCAAGGTGCTCGCCTGTCATAGCCTCATTTCTATCAGTCACTGGTATGTTATTTGTGTCTTCCACTGTGAAGACCGACCCAAAAAACCTATTCAGTTCCTCAGCCATTTCCTCATCTCCCATTATTAAATCTCCCTTCTCATCCTCTAAAGGACCAATATTTACCTTAGCCATTCTTTTTTGTTTTATATATTTGTAGAAACTTTTACTATCTGTTTTTATATTCTGAGCAAGTTTACTCTCATAATCTATCTTACTCTTCTTTATAGCTTTTTTAGTAGCTTTCTGTTGTCCCCTAAAGATTTCCCAGTCCTCTAGTCTCCCACTAATCTTTGCCACTTTGTATGCTTTTTCCTTCAATTTGAAACTCTCCCTTATTTCCTTAGATATCCACGGTCGATTTTCCCTCCTTCTACCGTCCTTCCTTTTGTTGGTATAAACCTTTGCTGAGCACTGTGAAAATCGCTGGGAAGGTTCTCCACTGTTCCTCAACTGTTTCACCATAAAGTCTTTGCTCCCAGTCTACCTTAGCTAGTTCTTCTCTCATCCCATTGTAATCTCCTTTGTTTAAGCACAAAACACTAGTGCTTGATTTTACCTTCTCACCCTCCATCTGTATTTTAAATTCCACCATATTGTGATCGCTCCTTCCGAGAGGATCCCTAACTATGAGATCCTGAATCAATGCTGTCTCATTACACAGGACCAGATCTAGGACCGCTTGTTCCCTCGTAGGTTCTATTACATACTGTTCTAGGAAACTATCGCGGATACATTCTATAAACTCCTCCTCAAGGCTCGCTTGACCGACCTGGTTAAACCAATCGACATGTAGATTAAAATCCCCCATGATAACTGTTGTACCATTTCTACATGCATCCATTATTTCTTTGTTTATTGCCTGCCCCACCATAATGTTACTATTTAGTGGCCGATAGACTACTCCTATCAGTGACTTTTTTGCCTTACTATTCCTGATTTCCACCCAAATGGATTCAACCTTATCCTCCATAGCACCAATGTCATCCCTTACTGTTGCCCGGATGTCATCCTTAAATAACAGAGCTACACCACCTCCCTTACCATCCACTCTGTCCTTCCGAATAGTTTGATACCCTTGGATATTTAACTCCCAGTCGTGACCATCCTTTAACCATGTTTCAGTAATGGCCACTAAATCATAGTCATAGTCGTGAGAGAATCCTTGGGGATGAGTGACCATAATATGGTAGAATTCTTTATCAAGGTGAATCGTGAGGTCGTTGATTCTGAGACCAGGGTCCTGAACCTCAATAAAGATAACTCTGATGGTATGAGGCATGAGCAGGCTATGACGGCCTGGGAAACATTACTGAAAGGCAGGACCGTGGACAGGCAATGGCAGCATTCAAGGAATGAATAGATGAACTCCAAAAGTTCTTTACTCCTATTTGGCGGAAGAGTAGAAAGGGAACTGTGGCCAAACCATGGCTTACAGGGGAAATTAGAGATAGTATTAGATTCAAAGAAGAGGCATACAAACTAGCAACAAAGAGCAATAGACCTGAGGATTGGGAACAGTTTAAAATTCAGCAAAGGCGGACCAAGGGATTTATTAAGAAGGGGAAATACAATTTGAAAGTAAACTAGCGGGGAACATTAAAAATGAATAAAAGTTTCTAAAGGTATGTAAAGAAATAAAGATTGATAAGAACTAATGTCGGCCCCTTACAGTCAGAAACGGGGGAATTCATAACCGGGAACAAAGAAATGGCTGAGGAACTAAATTCGTATTTTGCTTCTGTCTTCACAAAGGAAGAACATGAATAATGTAGTGGAAGTTCTGAGAAACACAAGTTTCAGTGAGGAGCTGAAGGAAATTAGTATCAGTAAAGAAATGGTTTTGGGGAAATTAATTGGCTTGAAGGCGGATAAATTTCCAGGGCCGGATAATCTGCATCCCAGAGTACTTAAGGAAGTGGCCCTAGAAATAGTAGATCCATTGATGGGCATTTTCCAAAATTATTGGACTCTGGAATGGTTCCTACAGATTGGAGGGTAGCGAATGTAACCCCGCTATTCAAAAAGGGAGGTAGAGAGAAAGCTATAGACCAGTGAGCCTAACGTCGGTAGTAGGGAAGTTGCTGGAGTCCATTATCAAGGATTTCATAGCACAGCATTTGGAAAGCAGTGGTGTAATCAGACAACATCAGCATGGATTTACGAAAGGAAAATTGTGCTTAAAGATCTACTAAAATTCTTTGAAAATGTGTCCAGTAGAGTTGACCAGGATTAATATGTAAAGTTAAAGTACATGGGATTACGGGTAGTGGTTTGAGATGGAGAGAAAGCTGGTTAGCAGACAGGAAGCAAAACGTTGGAATAAATGGGTCTTTTCTGATTGGCAGGCAGTGGCTAGTGGGGTACCGCAGAGATCTGTGCTGGGACCCCAACTGTTCACATTATATATTTTATATATTAATGACTTGGATGAGGCGGGGAGGGTGGTGCAGCGGAGTGGCGCAATGGTTAGCACTGCTGCCTCACGGCACCGAGGACTTTGGTTCGATCCCGGCCCCGGGTCACTGTCCGTGTGGAGTTTGCACATTCTCCCCATGTCTGTGTGGTCTGCACCCCCCCCCCCCCCCGCCCCCCCACCCCCACATCCCAAAGTTGTGCAGGGTAGGTGGATTGGCCATGCTAAAATTGCCCCTTAAAAAAAATGATTTCGACGAGGGAACTAAGTGTATTATCTCCAAATTTGCAGATGATACAAAGTTGGATGGGAGGGTGAGCTGTGAGGAGGATGCAGAGATGCTTCAGCTGGATTTGGGCAGGCTGAGTGAGTGGACACATGCATGTCAGATGCAATATAATGGGGATAAATGTGAGGTTATCCACTTTGTTAGCAAAAATAGGCAGGCAGATTATTATTTGATTGGGTGTAAATTGAGAGCGGCGGATACTCAGCGAGATCTTGGTGTCCTCGTGCATCAGTCGCTGAAAGTAAGCGCGCAGGTACAGCAGGCAGTAAAGAAGGGAAATGGTATGTTGGCCTTTATAGCGAGAGGATTGGAGTACAGGAATAGGGATGTTTTACTGCAATTGTATAGGGCATTGGCGAGGCCACACCGGGAGTATTGTGGGCAGTTTTGGTGTCCTTATCTGGGGAAGGATGTTCTTGCTATGGAGGGAGAGCAGCGAAGGTTTACCAGACTGATTCCTGGGATGGCGGGACTGTCATATGAGGAGAGACTAAATCGGTTCGGATTATATTCATTGGAGTTTAGAAGAGTGAGAGGAGAGCTCAGTGAAACATAAAATTCTAACAGGATTAGACAGGGTGGATTCAGAAAGAATGTTCCCGATGGTGAGGGAGCCCAGAACTAGGGGTCATAGTTTGAGGATAAGGGGTAAACCTTTTAAGACTGAGGTGAGGAGAAATTTCTTCACCCAGAGGGCGGGGAATCTGTGGAATTCACTCCCACAGAAAGTAGTTGAGGCCAAAACGTTGTGTAATTTCAAGCAGGAATTAGATACAGCTCTTGGGGAAAAGGATCGAGGGATATGGGGGGAAGGCGGGATCAGGGTATTGAACTTGATGATCAGCCATGATCATAATGAATGGAGGAGCAGGCTCGAAGAGCAGGCGGAGCAGATTGTCAGTAATCTCCATGATGATTAAACAGGCGTCAGTTTGGAGTACATGGTTTTTCAATCGTCATTACTGACCCCCAAGCCACCTGTATACACTCCCTCAACAGGGACTCCCAAAGTTACCCATTTACATTGCTCTCTCACGAGGAACACCTAAAGCCACCTATGTACCCCCTCCATCACCACAAACCCCAGAATCACTAATATAACCCAGTGGGCATCAGGGACACCTGATAGACGGGATGAATGAGCTGGAGTTCTGCAGGCGGGATTTATTCACAGACAACAGACACAGAAAACACTTACCTCCAGATTGATGAACACGGCCTCCATCTCCTGGGCAGTGAGTACAGCCTTTAATGGGATCATGTAATTCTGTAACCGGCACATAGACAATGGCATTAACACAGGCAGGTCAAACTATCAAGAATCATGGGCGATGGGTTCAAATCCCCCTGCAGCAACTTATTTAGAACCGAGACCAGCAACAACAGTCCTGTACTGAGAGAGTGCTGCACTGTCAGAGCGTCAGTACTGAGGGAGTGCTGCACTGTCAGAGGGTCAGTACTGAGGGAGTGCCGCACTGTCAGAGGGTCAGTACTGAGGGAACGCTGCACTGTCAGAGGGTCAGTACTGAGGGAGTACAGCACTGTCAGAGGATCAGTACTGAGGGAGTGCTGCACTGTCAGAGGGTCAGTACTGAGGGAGTGCTGCACTGTCAGAGGGTCAGTACTGAGGGAGTGCTGCACTATTAGAGGGTCAGTACTGAGGGAGCGCCGCACTGTCAGAGGGTCAGTACTGAGGGAGTGCCGCACTGTCAGAGCGTCAGTACTGAGGGAGTGCTGCAATGTCAGAGGGTCAGTACTGAGGGAGTGCTGCACTGTCAGAGGGTCAGTACTGAGGGAGTGCCGCACTGTCAGAGGGTCAGTACTGAGGGAGTGCCGCACTGTCAGAGCGTCAGTACTGAGGGAGTGCCGCACTGTCAGAGGGTCAGTACTGAGGGAGTACAGCACTGTCAGAGGGTCAGTACTGAGGGAGTGCTGCACTGTCAGAGGGTCAGTACTGAGGGAGTACAGCACTGTCAGAGGATCAGTACTGAGGGAGTGCTGCACTGTCAGAGGGTCAGTACTGAGGGAGTGCTGCACTGTCAGAGGGTCAGTACTGAGGGAGTGCTGCACTATTAGAGGGTCAGTACTGAGGGAGCGCCGCACTGTCAGAGGGTCAGTACTGAGGGAGTGCCGCACTGTCAGAGCGTCAGTACTGAGGGAGTGCTGCAATGTCAGAGGGTCAGTACTGAGGGAGTGCTGCACTGTCAGAGGGTCAGTACTGAGGGAGTGCCGCACTGTCAGAGGGTCAGTACTGAGGGAGTGCCGCACTGTCAGAGCGTCAGTACTGAGGGAGTGCTGCAATGTCAGAGGGTCAGTACTGAGGGAGTGCTGCACTGTCAGGGGGTCAGTACTGAGGGAGTGCCGCACTGTCAGAGAGTCAGTACTGAGGGAGTGCCGCACTGTCAGAGGGTCAGTACTGAGGGACTGCCGCACTGTCAGAGGGTCAGTGCTGAGGGAGTGCTGCACTGTCAGAGGGTCAGTACTGAGGGAGTGCCGCACTGTCAGAGGGTCAGTACTGAGGGAGTGCTGCACTGTCAGAGGGTCAGTACTGAGGGAGTGCTGCACTGTCAGAGGGTCAGTACTGAGGGAGCGCCGCACTGTCAGAGGGTCAGTACTGAGGGAGTGCCGCACTGTCAGAGGGTCAGTACTGAGGGAATGCCGCACTGTCAGAGGATCAGTACTGAGGGAGTGCTGCACTGTCAGAGGGTCAGTACTGAGGGAGTGCCGCACTGTCAGAGGGTCAGTACTGAGGGAGTGCTGCACTGTCAGAGGGTCAGTACTGAGGGAGTGCTGCACTGTCAGAGGGTCAGTACTGAGGGAGTGCTGCACTGTCAGAGGGTCGGTACTGAGGGAGTGCTACACTGTCAGAGGGTCAGTACTGAGGGAGTGCCGCACTGTCAGAGGGTCAGTACTGAGGGAGTGCCGCACTGTCAGAGGGTCAGTACTGAGGGAGCGCCGCACTGTCAGAGGGTCAGTACTGAGGGAGTGCTGCACTGTCAGCGGGTCAGTACTGAGGGAGTGCTGCACTGTCAGAGGGTCGGTACTGAGGGAGTGCCGCACTGTCAGAGGGTCAGTACCGAGGGAGTGCTGCACTGTCAGAGAGTCAGTACTGAGGGAGTGCTGCACTGTCAGAGGGTCAGTACTGAGGGAGTGCTGCACTGTCAGAGGGTCAGTACTGAGGGAGTGCTGCACTGTCAGAGGGTCAGTACTGAGGGAGTGCTGCACTGTCGCAGGGTAGGTACTGAGGGAGCTGCACTTTTGGAATTAAATCTGTATTGAGTATATAATGCACGGTTCCCTGTCTGACTCTGCATCCCATTGTGACGGATGTTAGAGTTTGGCTGTGGTAATGAACAGTCTCACCTTCTCAATGTCCTCGAGAGTTTTGTAATACTTGGCTTCTGTTTCCTGGATCTCGAGCAGGCAGCAGTTCCTCTTATCATCCTCGGTCATTCCCAACTTCTGTTAAAGACACAGAGACCACAGCATCATTGACCATGTGTGAGCGCGGGGGTGCGGGGGAAAGGGTGAGGTGCAGAGCGGAGTGGAGTTATGTCAAGAGGCAATGGCCCCTTGTAGATCGAATAGGAGGGCTGGGGGAGGGCTGGGGGAGGGCTGGGGGGTGGATGGGGGAGGCCTGGGGGAGGCCTGGGGGAGGACTGGGGAGGCCTGGGGAGGGCTGGGGGAGGGCTGGGGGAGGCCTGGGGGAGGGCTGGGGGAGGCCTGGGGAGGGCTGGGGGAGGCCTGGGGAGGGCTGGGGGAGGGCTGGGGAGGGCTGGGGGAGGACTGGGGGAGGCCTGGGGGAGGACTGGGGGAGGCCTGGGGAGGGCTGGGGGAGGCCTGGGGGAGGGCTGGGGGAGGCCTGGGGGAGGGCTGGGGGAGGCCTGGGGAGGGCTGGGGGAGGGCTGGGGGAGGCCTGGGGAGGGCTGGGGGAGGCCTGGGGAGTGCTGGGGGAGGGCTGGGGAGGGCTGGTGGAGTGCTGGGGGAGGGCTGGGGGAGGGCTGGGGAGGCCTGGGGAGGGCTGGGGGAGGGCTGGGGGAGGCCTGGGGATGGCCTGGTGGAGGCCTGGGGGAGGGCTGGGGGAGGCCTGGGGAGGCCTGGGGAGGGCTGGGGGAGGGCTAGGGGATGTCTGGGGGAGGCCTGGGGGAGGGCTGGGGGAGGCCTGGGGAGGGCTGGGGGAGGGCTGGGGAGGGCTGGTGGAGGGCTGGGGGTGGCCTGGGGGAGGGCTGGGGGAGGCCTGGGGGAGGGCTGGGGGAGGCCTGGGGGAGGGCTGGGGGAGGGCTGGGGGAGGCCTGGGGAGGGCTGGGGGAGGCTTAGGGGAGGGCTGGGGGAGGCCTGGGGGAGGGCTGGGGAGGGCTGGGGAGGCCTGGGGGAGGGCTGGGGAGGCCTGGGGGAGGGCTGGGGGAGGGCTGGGAGAGGGCTGGGGAGGCCTGGGAGAGGGCTGGGGAGGCCTGGGAGAGGGCTGGGGAGGCCTGGGGGAGGGCTGGGGGAGGGCTAGGGGATGTCTGGGGGAGGCCTGGGGGAGGGCTGGGGGAGGGCTGGGGGAGGGCTGGGAGAGGGCTGGGGGTGGCCTGGGGAGGGCTGGGGGAGGGCTAGGGGATGTCTGGGGGAGGGCTGAGGGAGGGCTGGGGGGTGGATGGGGGAGGGCTGGGGGAGGGCTGGGGAGGGCTGGGGGAGGCCTGGGGGAGGGCTGGGGGAGGGCTGGGGGAGGCCTGGGGGAGGCCTGGGGGAGGGCTGGGGAGGGCTGGGGGAGGCCTGGGGGAGGGCTGGGGGAGGCCTGGGCTCTTCCCCATCTCCGAGGACTGGAGAACAGCTAATTTTCCTCTGTTTAAGAAGGGTAGCAAGGATAATCCAGGTAATTACAGGCCGGTGAGCCTTACTTCAGTGGTAAGGAAATTATTGGAGAGGATTCTTCGAGACAGGATTTACTCACATTTGGAAATAAGTGGAATATTAGTGATAGGCAGCATGGTTTTGTGAAGGGGAGGTCGTGTCTCACTAACTTGATAGAGTTTTTCGAGGAGGTCACTAAGATGATTGATGCAGGTAGGGCAGTGGATGTTGTCTATATGGACTTCAGTGAGGCCTTTGACAAGGTCCCTCATGGTAGACTAGTACAAAAGGTGAAGTCACACGGGATCAGGGGTGAGCTGGCAAGGTGGATACAGAACTGGCTAGGTCATAGAAGGCAAAGAGTAGCAATGGAAGGATGCTTTTCTGAATGGAGGGCTGTGACTAGCGGTGTTACGCAGGGTTCAGTGCTGGGACCTTCGCTGTTTGTAAAATATTTAAAGGATTTGACGAAAAATGTAACAGGTCTGATTAGTAAGTTTGCGGGCGACACAAAGGTTGGTGGAATTGCGGATAGCGATGAGGACTGCCAGAGGATACAGTAGGATTTAGATTGTTTGGAGACTTGGGCGGAGAGATGGCAGATGGAGTTTAATCCGGACAAATGTGAGGTAATGCATTTTGGAAGGTCTAATGCAGGTGAATGGTAAAACCCTCAAGAGTATTGACAAGAGAGATCTAGGTGTACAGGTCCACAGGTCACTGAAAGGGGCAACACAGGTGGAGAAGGTCGTCAAGAAGGCATACGGCATGCTTGCTTTCATTGGCCTGGGCATTGAATATAAAAATTGGCAAGTCATGTTGCAGCTGTAGAACCGTAGGCCACACTTGAAGTATAGTGTTCAATTCTGGTCGCCACACTACCAGAAGGATGTGGAGGCTTTAGAGAGGGTGCAGAAGAGATTTACCAGGATGTTGCCTGGTATGGAGGGCATAAGCTATGAGGAAAGGTTGAATAAATTTGGTTTGTTCTCACTGGAATGACGGAGGTTGAGGGGCGACCAGATAGAGGTCTACAAAATTATGAGGGGCATAGACAGAGTGGATAGTCAGAGGCTTTTCCCCAGGGTAGAGGGGTCCATTACTAGGGGGCATAGGTTTAAGGTGCGAGGGGCAAGGTTTAGAGTAGATGTACGAGGCAAGTTTTTTTACACAGAGGGTAGTGGGTGCCTGGAACTCGCTACCGGAGGAGGTGGTGGAAGCAGGGACAATAGTGACATTTAAGGTGCATCTTGACAAATACATGAATAGGATGGGAATAGAGGGATACGGACCCCGGAAGTGTAGAAGATTGTAGTTTAGACGGGCAGCATGGTCGGCACGGGCTTGGAGGGCCGAAGGGCCTATGCTGTACTTTTCTTTGTTCTTTGAGTGTCCAGAGGCTGACGGTCACTCAGGACAGTGTCCAGGGAGAGTTCCGGGTGCGGTGATAGAACATAGAACATTGAACAATACAGCACAGTACAGGCCCTTCGGCCCACGATGTTGCACCGAAACAAAAGCCATCTAACCTACACTATGCCATTATCATCCATATGTTTATCCAATAAACTTTTAAATGCCCTCAATGTTGGCGAGTTCACTACTGTAGCAGGTAGGACATTCCACGGCCTCACTACTCTTTGCGTAAAGAACCTACCTCTGACCTCTGTCCTATATCTATTACCCCTCAGTTTAAAGTTATGTCCCCTCGTGCCAGCCATTTCCATCCGCGGGAGAAGGCTCTCACTGTCCACCCTATCTAACCCCCTGATCATTTTGTATGCCTCTATTAAGTCTCCTCTTAACCTTCTTCTCTCCAACGAAAACAACCTCAAGTCCATCAGCCTTTCCTCATAAGATTTTCCCTCCATACCAGGCAACATCCTGGTAAATCTCCTCTGCACCCGCTCCAAAGCCTCCACGTCCTTCCTATAATGCGGTGACCAGAACTGTACGCAATACTCCAAATGCGGCCGTACCAGAGTTCTGTACAGCTGCAACATGACCTCCCGACTCCGGAACTCAATCCCTCTACCAATAAAGGCCAACACTCCATAGGCCTTCTTCACAACCCTATCAACCTGGGTGGCAACTTTCAGGGATCTATGTACATGGACACCTAGATCCCTCTGCTCATCCACACTTTCAAGAACTTTACCATTAGCCAAATATTCCGCATTCCTGTTATTCCTTCCGAAGTGAATCACCTCACACTTCTCTACATTAAACTCCATTTGCCACCTCTCAGCCCAGCTCTGCAGCTTATCTATATCCCTCTGTAACCTGCTACATCCTTCCACACTATCGACAACACCACAGACTTTAGTATCGTCTGCAAATTTACTCACCCACCCTTCTGCGCCTTCCTCTAGGTCATTGATAAAAATGACAAACAGCAACGGCCCCAGAACAGATCCTTGTGGTACTCCACTTGTGACTGTACTCCATTCTGAACATTTCCCATCAACCACCACCCTCTGTCTTCTTTCAGCTAGCCAATTTCTGATCCACATCTCTAAATCACCCTCAATCCCCAGCCTCCGTATTTTCTGCAATAGCCTACCGTGGGGAACCTTATCAAACGCTTTGCTGAAATCCATATACACCACATCAACTGCTCTACCCTCATCTACCTGTTCAGTCACCTTCTCAAAGAACTCAATAAGGTTTGTGAGGCATGACCTACCCTTCACAAAGCCATGCTGACTATCCCTGATCATATTATTCCTATCTAGATGATTATAAATCTTGTCTCTTATAATCCCCTCCAAGATTTTCCCCACTACAGACGTGAGGCTCACCGGTCTATAGTTGCCGGGGTTGTCTCTGCTCCCCTTTTTGAACAAAGGGACCACATTTGCTGTCCTCCAGTCCTCTGGCACTATTCCTGTAGCGAATGATGACATAAAAATCAAAGCCAAAGGTCCAGCAATCTCTTCCCTGGCCTCCCAGAGAATCCTAGGATAAATCCCATCAGGTCCCGGGGACTTATCTATTTTCAGCCTGTCCAGAATTGCCAACACCTCTTCCCTACGATGACCAGCTAAGTCGCACGTTTCGGCAGCTCCCGTTGGAACGGACTTTTGGGCTCTTGATAAGAGCTCCAACGGCAATTTTAAACGGCCAAAATCACTGTGCGGTGAAATAGAAGGGAATCCCCCCGGATACTGATGGACAAAGGAGGGGATAGCGGCCGGATTGCAGTGGATCCTTCGGAGCAGCGGCAAGGAAGGGAAGCTCGAAGCAAGATGGCGTCGGAAGGTGGCCGTTCGATACGGGGCCCGGAGCAACAAGAGTTCCTGCGGCGCTGTGTGGAAGAGTTGAAGAAGGAGGTGTTGGCCCCGATGCTACAGGTGATTGAAGGGCTAAAGGAGGCGCAGAGGACCCAGGAGCTGGAGCTTCGGGCTGCGGAGAATGAGGATGAAATTCAGGGCCTGGTGGTGAAGACAGAGACGCACGAGGCGCAGCACAAGAGGTGTGTGGAGAGGTTGGAAACCCTGGAGAATAATTCGAGGAGGAAGAATCTAAGAGTCTTAGGTCTTCCCGAGGACGCAGAGGGGGCGGACGTCGGGGCATATGTGAGCACGATGCTTCACACGCTAATGGGATCGGAGGCCCCGATGGGCCCTTTGGAGGTGGAGGGAGCTTATCGAGTTATGGTGCGAAGACCAAGGGCAGGAGAAATACCTCGAGCCGTAGTGGTGAGATTTCACTGCTATAATGACAGAGAGATGGTCCTAAGATGGGCGAAGAAAACTCGGAGCTGCCAGTGGGAGAACGCGGTGATCCGCGTATACCAGGATTGGAGTGCGGAGGTGGCGGGAAGGAGGGCGAGTTTCAATCGGGCTAAGGCGGTGCTTCACAAAAAGGTGAAATTTGGAATGCTGCAACCGGCGAGACTGTGGGTCACACACCAAGGGAAGCACCACTACTTTGAGACGGCAGAAGAGGCGTGGACATTCATAGTGGACGAGGAACTGGAATAGTCTGGCGAGAGAAAGAGCTTCTGGGACAAAGTGGTGGGGTGACTATGTGGGACGAGGAAAGGGGGGGGGGATGATTTTTCAATTGTTAACTCTTTAATCCTGTAAATTTTCTCTCTTCCCCTCGTTTGGGGGGGGGGGGGGGGGGGGGGGAGTATGAGGAACTGTGGGCACCGGTGGGTAGGAAAGCGGGGCTGAGTGGGAAACGCGGGCCTCGTTCCCGTGCTATGGTAATTATGGCGGGAACAGGGACGCAGGAAGGTGGGGGCCTCGCACAGTGAGAGCCGAGGGCAAACGGGGAAGCCGAGGTCAGCCAGAGTTCGCTGACTTCTGGGAGCAACATGGGGGGTGTAATTACGCTAGCGGGGGATCTAGCGGAGGGGGATCTAGCGGAGGGGGGGGGGGGAGCTAACTGGGTTGCTGCTGCTAAGGGGAAGGGGGAGCTGTTATGGGGCGGGGTGGTCGAGGCGGGAGGGCACCGTCGGGGGGATATACGGGTACGTGGGAACCGGGTGAGGAGCTGGGTTAAAAAAGGGGATGGCTAGTCGACAAGTGGGGGGGGTAAAGAGCCCCCCAACCCGGCTGATCACGTGGAACGTGAGAGGGCTGAACGGGCCGATTAAAGGGGCACGGGTACTCGCACACCTAAAGAAATTAAAGGCAGATGTGGTTATGTTGCAGGAGACGCATCTGAAACTGATAGACCAGGTCAGACTACGTAAAGGATGGGTGGGACAGGTCTTTCATTCGGGTTTAGATGCGAAGAATAGGGGGGTGGCTATTTTAGTGGGGAAACGGGTACTGTTTGAGGCAAAGACCATAGTGGCGGACAGTGGGGGTAGATACGTGATGGTGAGTGGCAGATTGCAAGGGGAGGCGGTGGTTCTGGTGAACGTATACGCCCCAAACTGGGATGATGCAAACTTCATGAGGCGTATGTTGGGGCGTATCCCGGACCTGGAAGCGGGAAAGCTGGTAATGGGGGGAGATTTCAATACAGTGCTTGATCCAGGGCTGGACCGGTCGAGGTCCAGGACCGGGAGGAGGCCGGCAGCGGCCAAGGTGCTTAAGGACTTCATGGAGCAGACGGGAGGAGTAGACCCCTGGAGATTTATCAGACCTAGGAGTAAGGAGTTCTCATTTTTCTCCCATGTTCACAAGGTATATTCACGGATAGACTTTTTTGTCCTGGGAAGGGCACTGATTCCGAAGGTGACAGGGACGGAGTACACGGCCATAGCCATCTCGGACCACGCTCCACACTGGGTAGATCTGGAGGTAGGAGAGGAAAAGGAACAGCACCCACTCTGGAAAATGGATATGGGCCTGTTGGCGGATGAGGGGATATGTCTAAGGGTGAGGAGGTGTATCGAAAGGTACTTGGAGTTTAATGACAATGGAGAGGTTCAGGTGGGAGTGGTCTGGGAGGCGTTGAAGTCGGTGGTCAGAGGGGAACTGATATCCATAAGGGCACATAAAGGGAAGCAAGAGAGTAAAGAAAGGGAGCGATTGCTGAGAGAACCTCTGAGGGTGGACAGGCAATATGCAGAGGCACCGGAGGAGGGACTGTACAGGGAAAGACAAAGGTTACATGTGGAATTTGACCTGCTGACCACGGGTAAGGCAGAGGCACAGTGGAGGAGGGCACAGGGAGTGCAGTATGAGTATGGAGAGAAGGCGAGTCGGTTACTGGCCCAACAATTGAGGAAGAGGGGAGCGGCGAGGGAGATAGGTGGGGTGAGGGATGAGGAGGGAGAGGTGGAACGGGGAGCGGAGAGAGTGAATGGGGTGTTTAAGACATCTATGAGAGGTTGTATAAGGCTCAGCCCCCGGAAGGGAAGGAGGGAATGATGCATTTCCTGGATCAGCTGGAATTCCCGAAGGTGGAGGAGCAGGAGAGGGCGGGACTGGGAGCACAGATTGATGTAGAGGAGGTGGTAAAGGGGATTGGGAGCATGCAGGCAGGGAAGGCCCCGGGACCGGATGGGTTCCCGGTGGAATTTTATAGGAAATATATAGACCTACTGGCCCCGCTTTTGACGAGAACCTTTAATGAGGCCAGGGAAAGGGGGAAGTTGCCCCCGACTATGTCGGAGGCGACAATATCGTTACTTTTGAAGAAGGATAAAGACCCGCTGCAGTGTGGGTCCTACAGGCCCATTTCCCTTTTAAATGTAGATGCTAAGCTCCTGGCCAAGGTGATGGCGACGAGGATAGAGGATTGTGTCCCAGGGGTGGTCCATGAGGATAAAACTGGGTTCGTTAAGGGGAGACAGCTGAACACGAACATACGGAGGCTGCTAGGGGTGATGATGATGCCCCCACCAGAGGGGGAGGCGGAGATAGTGGTGGCGATGGATGCCGAGAAAGCATTTGACAGGGTGGAGTGGGACTACCTGTGGGAAGTGTTGAGGAGATTTGGTTTTGGTGAAGGTTTCATTGGATGGATACAGCCGCTATGTAGGGCCCCGGTGGCAAGTGTGATCACGAACAGGCAGAGGTCTGACTACTTCCGTCTTTACAGAGGGACGAGGCAGGGGTGTCCCCTGTCTCCGTTACTGTTTGCATTGGTAATTGAGCCCCTGGCCATAGCACTGAGGGGCTCCAGGAAGTGGAGGGGAGTACTCAGGGGAGGAGAAGAACACCGGGTATCATTGTATGCAGATGATTTACTGCTGTATGTTGCGGACCCAGTGGAGGGGATTCCTGAGATAATGCAGACGCTCGGGGAGTTTGGGGAATTCTCGGGGTACAAATTGAACATGGGGAAGAGTGAATTGTTTGTGGTACATCCGGGGTAGCAGAGCAGGGGAATAGAGGATTTACCGCTGAGGAGGGTAACAAGGGATTTCCGGTACTTGGGGATCCAGATAGCCAGGAGTTGGGGAACCTTACATAGGCTTAATTTAACACGATTGGTGGAACAGATGGAGGAGGATTTTAAGAGATGGGACATGGTGCCCCTGTCACTGGTGGGTAGGGTGCAGGCGGTTAAAATGGTGGTTCTCCCGAGATTCCTCTTTGTGTTTCAGTGCCTCCCGGTGATGGTCATGAAGGCTTTTTTCAAGAAGATCGAGAAAAGCGTTATGAGTTTTGTGTGGGCTGGGAAGACCCCGAGAGTGAGGAGGGGGTTCTTGCAGCGTAGCAGGGAGAGGGGGGGACTGGCACTATCGAGCTTAAGTGAGTACTATTGGGCCGCCAATATTTCAATGGTGTGTAAGTGGATGGGAGAAGGGGAGGGAGCGGCGTGGAAGAGATTGGAGAGGGCGTCCTGCAGGGGGACTAGCCTACAAGCACTGGTGACGGCACCGCTGCCGTTCTCCCCGAAGAAATACACCACAAGCCCGGTGGTGGTGGCAACACTGAAAATTTGGGGGCAGTGGAGACGGCATAGGGGAAGGACGGGAGCCTCGGTGCGGTCCCCGATTAGAAATAATCATAGGTTTGTCCCGGGGAGAATAGATGGGGGATTTGGAGCATGGCAAAGAGCTGGGATTGTGCAACTGAGGGATCTGTTCCTGGACGGGACGCTTGCGAGTCTGGGAGCGCTGACGGAAAAATATGGGTTGCCCCAAGGGAATGCATTTCGGAATATGCAACTGAGGGCTTTTGCGAGGCAACAGGTGAGGGAATTCCCGCAGCTCCCGACGCAGGAGATTCAAGATAGAGTGATCTCAGGGACATGGGTGGGGGATGGTAGGGTGTTAGATATATACAGGGAAATGAGAGACGAGGGGGAGAACATGGTGGATGAGCTGAAGGGAAAATGGGAGGAAGAGCTGGGGGAAGAGATTGAAGAGGGGCTGTGGGCAGATACCCTACGTAGGGTAAGCTCTTCGTCCTCGTGCGCCAGGCTTAGCCTGATACAGTTTAAGGTTTTGCACAGGGCACATATGACCGGAGCAAGGCTCAGTAAATTTTTCAGGGTAGAGGATAGGTGTGGGAGATGCTCGAGAAGCCCAGCAAACCACATCCACATGTTTTAGAACATAGAACATAGAACGATACAGCGCAGTACAGGCCCTTTGGCCCACGACGTTGCACCGAAACAAAAGCCATCTAACCTACACTATGCCATTATCATCCATATGTTTATCCAATAAACTTTTAAATGCCCTCAATGTTGGCGAGTTCACTACTGTAGCAGGTAGGGCATTCCACGGCCTCACCACTCTTTGCGTAAAGAACCTACCTCTGACCTCTGTCCTATATCTATTACCCCTCAGTTTAAAGTTATGTCCCCTCGTGCCAGCCATTTCCATCCGCGGGAGAAGGCTCTCACTGTCCACCCTATCTAACCCCCTGATCATTTTGTATGCCTCTATTAAGTCTCCTCTTAACCTTCTTCTCTCCAACGAAAACAACCTCAAGTCCATCAGCCTTTCCTCATAAGATTTTCCCTCCATACCAGGCAACATCCTGGTAAATCTCCTCTGCACCCGCTCCAAAGCCTCCACGTCCTTCCTATAATGCGGTGACCAGAACTGTACGCAATACTCCAAATGCGGCCGTACCAGAGTTCTGTACAGCTGCAACATGGCCTCCTGACTCCGGAACTCAATCCCTCTACCAATAAAGGCCAACACTCCATAGGCCTTCTTCACAACCCTATCAACCTGGGTGGCAACTTTCAGGGATCTATGTCATGCCCGGCACTGCAGGGGTTCTGGGTGGGGGTGGCGAAGGTGCTTTCAAAGGTGGTGGGGGTCCGGGTCGAGCCAGGCTGGGGGCTGGCTATATTCGGGGTTGCAGAAGAGCCGGGAGTGCAGGAGGCGAGAGAGACTGATGTTTTGGCCTTTGCGTCCCTAGTAGCCCGGCGCAGGATATTGTTAATGTGAAAGGAAGCCAAACCCCCGGGTGTGGAGACCTGGATAAACGACATGGCAGGGTTTATAAAACTGGAACGGATAAAGTTTGTACTAAGGGGTTTGGCTCAGGGGTTCACCAGGCGGTGGCAACCGTTCATTAACTACCTCGCAGAACGATAAAGGAAATGGGAAGGTAACAGCAGCAACCCAGGGGGGGCGGGGGGGGGGGGGGGGGGGGGGAGGGCTCAGTTGGGTCCTCAGGGATGTTTTTGTAAAGATATTGGTACTTGGTTATGTATATTGAATTGCTGATTTTATTATTTGGGAGAGCTATTATTTTTGTTATGGCAGTTGCCATTTAGTTTATATATTATTTATTTATTTGTTAAAATACGGTCACGGTTATTTATATTGCTTTATTGTTGTAAAAAGGGGAAAAACCTTTGTACTGTTTTGTATGGCCGAAAAAGTTGAATAAAATATATATATTTTTTAAAAAAGGACAGTGTCCAGGGGTTGACGGTCACTCAGGACAGTGTCCAGGGACTGACCGTCACTCAGGACAGTGTCCAGGGGCTGACAGTCACTCAGGACAGTGTCCAGGGGCTGGCGGTCACTCAGGACAGTGTCCAGGGGCTGACGGTCACTCAGGACAGTGTCCAGGGGCTGACGGTCACTCAGGACAGTGTCCAGGGGCTGGCGGTCACTCTGGACAGTGTCCAGGGGCTGACGGTCACTCAGGACAGTGTCCAGGGGCTGACCGTCACTCAGGACAGTGTCCAGGGGCTGACGGTCACTCAGGACAGTGTCCAGGGGCTGGCGGTCACTCAGGACAGTGTCCAGGGGCTGGCGGTCACTCAGGACAGTGTCCAGGGGCTGGCGGTCACTCAGGACAGTGTCCAGGGGCTGACCGTCACTCAGGACAGTGTCCAGGGGCTGACGGTCACTCAGGACAGTGTCCAGGGGCTGACGGTCACTCAGGACAGTGTCCAGGGGCTGGCGGTCACTCAGGACAGTGTCCAGGGGCTGGCGGTCACTCAGGACAGTGTCCAGGGGCTGGCGGTCACTCAGGACAGTGTCCAGGGGCTGACCGTCACTCAGGACAGTGTCCAGGGGCTGACGGTCACTCAGGACAGTGTCCAGGGGCTGACGGTCACTCAGGACAGTGTCCAGGGGCTGGCGATCACAACATTTCAGAGATACAGTCCAAACACCAAATTTAAAATAAACCATTGAAGATCATCGAGCCGTGAATGTGCCAGCAATTATGACATGAGCAGGGGTACAGGTGTGTGGGCAGGTGTGGGTGGGTGCAGGCGGGTGAGGGCGGGCGAGGGATTGTGAGGGAGTGTGAAGGAGGGGTGAGGGAGGGAGAGGGAGGAAGGGTGAGGAAGTTGAGGGAGGGTGAGGGAGGGTGAATAAGGGTGGGTGAAGGGGGTGAGGGAGGGTGAGGGGGTGGGGGTGAGGGACAGTGAGGGTGGGTGAGGGAGGGTGAGGGGGTGAAGGGGGGTGAGGGGGTGAAGGGGGGTGAGGGGGTGAAGGGGGGTGAGGGGGTGAAGGGGGGTGAGGGTGGGTGAGGGAAGGTGAGGGGGTGAGTGAGGGTGAGGGTGGGTAAGAGGGTTGAGGGAGGGTGAGGGACAGTGAGGGTGGGTGAGGGGGGTAGGAGGTGAGGGTGGGTGAGGGTGCGTGAGGGTGGATGGGGGTGAGGCGGAGGGTGGATGTGGAGGTGATGGGGTGAGGGTGAGTGACGGTGGGTGAGGGAGGGTGAGGGGGTGAGAGTGTGTGAGGGAGGGAGAGTGAGGGTGGGTGAGGGGGGTGAGGGAGGGGGTGAGGGTGGGTGAGAGGGGTGAGGGTGGGTGAGGGGGTGAAGGTGGGTGAGGGAGGGTGATGGTGGGTGAGGGGGTGAGGGAGGGGGGAGAGTGAGGGTGAGGGGGTAGAGGGAGGGTGAGGGGATGAGGGTGGGTGAGGGGGGGTGAGGGGGTGAGGGAGGATGAGGGGGCTGAGGGTGGGAGGGTGGGGGAGGGGGTGAGGGGAGTGAAGGTGGATGAGGGGGGTGAGGGGGGGTGAGGGTGGGTGAGTGGGGTGAGGGAGGGGTGAGGGTGGGTGAGAGGGGTGAGGGTGGGGGAGGGGGTGAGGGTGGGTGAGGGAGGGTGAGGGGGGACTGAGGGGGGAGGGGGTGAGGGAGGGTGAGGTAGGGTGAGGATGGGTGAGAGAGGGTGAGGGGGTGAGGGTGGGTGAAGGTGGGTGAGGGAGGGTGAAGGGGGTGAGGGTGGGCGAGGGTGGGTGAGGGTGGGTGAGGGAGGGTGAGGGGGTGAGGGAGGGTGAGGGGGTGAGGGAGGGTGAGGGAGGGTGAGGGGGTGAGGGAGGGGGGTGAGGGAGGGTGAGAGAGGGTGAGGTGGGTGAGGGAGGGGGGTGAGGGAGAGTGAGGGAGGGTGAGGTGGGTGAGGTGGGTGAGGGGGGTGAGGGTGGATGAGGGAGGGTGAGGGGGGTGAGGGAGGGTGGTGAGGGAGGGTGAGGGGGGTGAGGGAGGGGGGTGAGGGAGGGTGAGGTTGGTGAGGTGGGTGAGGGGGGTGAGGGTGGGCGAGGGTGGGTGAGGGAGGGTGAGGGGGTGAGGGAGGGTGAGGGGGGAGTGAGGGGGGTGAGGGAGGGGGTGAGGGTGGACGGGGGTGAGGGAGGGGGTGAGGGTGGACGAGGGTGATGGAGGGGGTGAGGGTGGACGAGGGTGGGCGAGGGAGGGTGAGGGTGGATGAGGTGGGTGAGGGTGGGTGAGGGAGGGTGAAGGGGGTGAGGGGGGTTAGGGAGGGGGGTGAGGGGGGTTAGGGAGGGGGTGAGGGTGGGCGAGGGTGGGTGAGGGAGGGTGAGGGGGTGAGGGAGGGGGTGAGGGAGGGGGTGAGGTAGGGAGGGTGGATGAGGGAGGGTGAGGGGGGGGTGAGGGAGGGTGTGGGGGTGAGGGTGGGTGAGGTGGGTGAGGGTGGGTGAGGTGGGTGAGGGTGGGCGAGGGAGGGTGAGGGTAGATGAGGTGGGTGAGGGTGGGTGACGGAGGGTGAAGGGGGTGAGGGGGGTGAGGGTGGGCGGGGGTGGGTGAGGAAGGGTGAGGGGGTGAGGGAGGTGAGGGGGTTGAGGGAGGGTGAGGGGGTGAGGGAGGGTGAGGGGGGAGTGAGGGGGGTGTGGGTGGACGAGGGTGGGCGAGGGAGTGTGAAGGTGGATGAGGGTGGGCGAGGGTGGGTGAGGGAGGGTGAGGGGGTGAGGGTAGGTGAGGGGGGAGTGAGAGGGGTGAGGGAGGGGGTGAGGGTGGATGAGGGTGGGTGAGGGAGGGTGAGGGTGGATGAGGTGGGTGGGTGAGGGAGGGTGAGGGAGGGTGAAGGGGGTGAGGGGGGTGAAGGAGGGGGTGAGGGTGGGCGAGGGAGGGTGAAGGGGGTGAGGGTGGGGGTGAGGGTGGGGGAGGGTGAGCGAGGGAGGGTGAGGTGGGTGAGGGTGGGTGAGGTGGGTGAGGGAGGGTGAGGGAGGGGGTGAGGGAGGGAGGGTGGATGAGTGAGGGTGAGGGGGGTGAGGGAGGGGGTGAGGGTGGATGAGGGTGGGTGAGGGAGGGTGAGGGTGGATGAAGTGGGTGAGGGTGGGTGATGGAGGGTGAGGGAGGGTGAGGGAGGGTGAAGGGGGTGAGGGGGGGTGAGGGTGGGGGGTGAGGGTGGGGGAGGGTGCGCGAGGGAGGGTGAGGTGGGTGAGGGGGGTGAGGGAGGGGGTGAGGGAGGGAGGGTGGATGAGTGAGGGTGAGGGGGGTGAGGGAGGGTGAGGGGGTGAGGGAGGGTGAGGGGGTGAGGGTGTGTGAGGGTGGGTGAGGTGGGTGAAGGAGGGTGAGGGAGGGTGAGGGGGGTGAGGGGGGTGATGTGGGTGAGGTATGGTGAGGGGGTGAGGGAGGGGGTGAGGGTGGGCGAGGGTGGGCGAGGGAGTGTGAGGGTAGGTGAGGGTGGGTGAGGGAGGGGGGAGGGGGAGGGGCGTGAGGGTGGGCGAGGGTGGGTGAGGGAGGGTGAGGGATGGTGTGGGGGTGAGGGGGTGAGGGAGGGTGAGGTGGGTGAGGGAGGGGGTGAGGGTGGGTGTGGGGGGGTGAGGGAGGGGGTGAGGGAGGGGGTGAGGGAGGGGGTGAGGGAGGGGGGTGAAGGAGGGTGAGGTGGGTGAGGGTGGGCGAGGGAGGGTGAGGGTAGATGAGGTGGGTGAGGGTGGGTGAGGGAGGGTGAGGGGGGTGAGGGTGGGTGAGGGGGGTTAGGGTGGGCAAGGGTAGGTGAGGGAGGGTGAGGGGGGAATGAGGGGGTTGAGGGAGGGGGTGAGGAGGGTGAGGGAGGGCGTGAGGGAGGGTGAGGTGGGTGAGGGAGGGTGAGGGGGTGAGGGAGGGTGAGGGGGGTGAGGGAGGGTGGATGAGGGGGGTGAGGGGGGTGAAGGGGTGAGGGTGGGTGAGGTGGGTGAGGGAGGGTGAGGGGGTGAGGGAGGGGGTGAGGGAGTGAGGGTGGATGAGGGAGGGGTGATGTGGGTGAGGGAGGGTGAGGGGGGTGAGGGAGGGGGTGAGGGTGGGCGAGGGAGGGTGAGGGTAGATGAGGTGGGTGAGGGAGGGTGAAGGGGGTGAGGGGGTGAGGGTGGGCGAGGGGGTGAGGGAGGGTGAGGGTGGGTGAGGGTGGGGGAGGGTGGGTGAGGGTGGGGAGGGTGGGTGAGGGAGCGGGGTGAGGGGAGTGAGGGTGGGTGAAGGGGCTGTGGGAGGGGATGAGGGAGGGTGAGGGGGTGAGGGTGGGTGAGGGTGGGTGAGGGAGGGTGAGGTGGGTGAGGGAGGGGGTGAGGGAGGGGGTGAGGGAGGGGGGTGAGGGAGGGTGAGGTGGGTGAGGTGGGTGAGGGTGGGTGAGGGTGGGTGAGGGTGGGTGAGGGTGGGTGAGGGTGGGTGAGGGAGTGTGAGGGGGTGAGGGAGTGTGAGGGGGTGAGGGAGGGTGAGGGGGTGAGGGAGGGTGAGGTGAGTGAGGGTGGGTGAGGGGCGTGAGGGGGTTGAGGGTCGATGAGGGAGGGTGAGAGGGGTGAGGGAGGGGGGTGAGGGTTGGTGAGGTGGATGAGGGTGAGGTGGGTGAGGGAGGTGATGGTGGGTGAGGGTGGGCGAGTGTGGGTGAGGGAGGGTGAGGGGGTGAGGGAGGGTGAGGGGAGAGTGAGGGGGTGAGGGAGGGGGTGAGGGTGGGCGAGGGAGGGTGAGGGGGGTGAGGGGGGTGAGGGAGGTGAGGGGGGTGAGGGGGTGAGGGGGGTGAGGGGGGTGAGGGTGGGTGAGGGTGGGTGAGGGAGGGTGAGGTGGGTGAGGGAGGGGGTGAGGGAGGGGGTGAGGGAGGGGGGTGAGGGAGGGTGAGGTGGGTGAGGTGGGTGAGGGTGGGTGAGGGTGGGTGAGGGTGGGTGAGGGTGGGTGAGGGTGGGTGAGGGAGTGTGAGGGGGTGAGGGAGTGTGAGGGGGTGAGGGAGGGTGAGGGGGTGAGGGAGGGTGAGGTGAGTGAGGGTGGGTGAGGGGCGTGAGGGGGTTGAGGGTCGATGAGGGAGGGTGAGAGGGGTGAGGGAGGGGGGTGAGGGTTGGTGAGGTGGATGAGGGTGAGGTGGGTGAGGGAGGTGATGGTGGGTGAGGGTGGGCGAGTGTGGGTGAGGGAGGGTGAGGGGGTGAGGGAGGGTGAGGGGAGAGTGAGGGGGTGAGGGAGGGGGTGAGGGTGGGCGAGGGAGGGTGAGGGGGGTGAGGGTGGGGGAGGGGGGTGAGGGTGGGTGAGGGGGGTGAGGGGGCGAGGGGGGTGAGGGTGGGGGAGGGGGGTGAGGGTGGGTGAGGGGGGTGAGGGGGCGAGGGGGGTGAGGGTGGGCGAGGGGGGTGAGGGTGGGTGAGGGGGGTGAGGGTGGGCGAGGGGGTGAGGGTGGGGGAGGGTGGGTGAGGGGGTGAGGGTGGGCGAGGGGGGTGAGGGTGGGCGAGGGTGGGTGAGGGGGGTGAGGGTGGGTGAGGGGGGTGAGGGTGGGCGAGGGTGGGTGAGGGGGGTGAGGGTGGGTGAGGGGGGTGAGGGTGGGTGAGGGTGGGTGAGGGGGGTGAGGGTGGGTGAGGGGGGTGAGGGTGGGCGAGGGGGTGAGGGTGGGGGAGGGTGGGTGAGGGGGGTGAGGGTGGGTGAGGGGGGTGAGGGTGGGTGAGGGGGGTGAGGGTGGGCGAGGGGGTGAGGGTGGGGGAGGGTGGGTGAGGGGGTGAGGGTGGGCGAGGGGGGTGAGGGTGGGCGAGGGGGGGGAGGGTGGGTGAGGGGGTGAGGGTGGGTGAGGGGGGTGAGGGTGGGCGAGGGGGGTGAGGGTGGGTGAGGGGGGTGAGGGTGGGTGAGGGGGGTGAGGGTGGGTGAGGGGGGGGATTGTGTGCCTTACCTGGATGTATCGAATCTGCAGCATCAGAAACATAAAGAGCTTCAGTGAGTGAGGAGCAGCAACAGAATCTAACGCAGTCCGACAATCTCACACCCCACACACTGTCTGCACACCCAACACCCACCACGCCCAACACGCCCAACACACCCACTTCACACATTCGGAACAATTTAACCTGCATTAGAAATTCTTCTCAATCCTCAATTAAGGGAGCAAACACAAAATGTATTCTTTCACAGGGAGTGGGTCCAGGAGCTGCCGAGCGTTTCTTGCCCATCCGAAGGTGGAGGGGTGCTGCCGTCTTGAACCGCAGCAGTCCACTCCCTCAGTACTGACCCCCTGGCAGGGCAGCACTGAACCAGTAGGTACACCCACCGTGCTGTTAGAGAGGGAGTTCCAGTGTTTCACTTCACAGACGACAAGAAGGGAGAGAACAAAAAAAAAAGGACCAGGAAAGAGAAGAGAGGAGAGCGGAGGGAGGGCACAGAATATGGAGCAGTCAGTGGAGAGAAGGACGGGCAGGGGGAGGGGCAGGTAGGGGGGAGAGAGGGGGGCAGGCACAGGGAGAGAGGGGGCAGGCACGGGGAGAGGGGGCAGGCATGGGGAGGGGGGCAGGCACGGGGAGAGGGGGCAGGCACGGGGAAGAGAGGGGCAGGCACGGGGAAGAGAGGGGCAGGCACGGGGGAGAGAGGGGCAGGCACGGGGGAGAGAGGGGCAGGCACGGGGGAGAGAGGGGCAGGCACGGGGGAGAGAGGGGCAGGCACGGGGGAGAGAGGGGCAGGCACGGGGGAGAGAGAGGCAGGCACGGGGAGAGAGGGGCACGCACGGGGGAGAGAGGGGCAGGCACGGGGGAGAGAGGGGCAGGCACGGGGGAGAGAGGGGCAGGCACGGGGAGAGGGAGCAGGCACGGGGGAAGAGGGGGGCAGGCAGTGGAGAGAGGAGCTGGCAGTGTCATAATATACACCAGTATATCATGGTGCAGACATACACTGATGGGCACACAGTGGGACCAATCAACAGACACAACACTGCAGCCAATCACCAGTGAGAGCACACTCACTATAAAGACAGGGAGCATCAGAGTTCCCGCTCATTCGAGCTGCAGCTAGCTAGGAGCATAGAGCTCACAACCTGCAACACAGACATTCACCATGTGCTGAGTGCATCAACTGGTTACGACAAGGTAAAGGTCTTTAGTTAAAGCTGGTATCGTATTTACCCACAGTTCAAGTATGTTTAAATAGTTAACCTTTTAATAAAATAGTGTTGCACTACTTTAAGTGTTGGTGACCTGTATGTGATCCAGAACACCCAACACATCATGATACCAGGAGTGGTGGGATATTAGCACGTCTTAGACCTACCTGCAAGTGATCTGCCTTCCGCCAGCATTCCGTCATTCGGCAACATGGACACCATCAGCCCGCCGCCGCCGCTCCGCATCGCCGGCAACCTCGGGGCCAACTGGAAGATTTTCAAACAGCGCTTCCAGATCTTCCTCGAAGCCACGGACAGGGAGGGTGCCTCGGAAAGATTGCTCTGCTCCTCTCCACGGCCGGGGACCATGCCATCCACATTTTCAACTCTCTCACCTTTGCAGATGACGAAGACAAGACGAAGTTCAAGACGGTCCTCCACAAGTTT
Organism: Scyliorhinus torazame; assembly: GCF_047496885.1. Taxonomy (NCBI): domain Eukaryota; kingdom Metazoa; phylum Chordata; class Chondrichthyes; order Carcharhiniformes; family Scyliorhinidae; genus Scyliorhinus; species Scyliorhinus torazame. Next base: position 112,041,208 of record NC_092728.1, on the reverse strand, counting down.
GACAGTCACTGCAGCGTCGAGGTGAATGAAAGTTTTGAACGCTACGTGTTCCAGCAGCGTTTGCAGGGTAAGGACGAACCTTTCCAATCCTTTCTTACGCACCTCCGCATCCTTGCGCAATCTTGCAGCTACGGGCTCACCTCCGACTCCATGATACGCGACCAGATCGTTTTCGGTGTTCAGTCGGACCCCCTACGTCAGCAGCTCCTCAAAGTAAAGCAGCTCACACTAGCGACCGCCATCGAGACCTGTGTCCTGCATGAAACCTGCATGAAAATGCCACCAGTCGGTACTCCCATATACAAGCGGCTGAAACGGCACGGCAAGGTCCCCACGAGGCGGAACGGGTCCAAGTGATTGAGCACCTCCAGGGCCTCAGCCTGGATGAGGGCGGCCATTTTGCGCGCTTTTCGCGGACTCCCACGCTTGTACGCACCAAACGAGGGGACGGCGACGTGGAGGAACGTAATGCGCAGGTGCGCACCACGCAGGACCGCACCGCACATGTGCGGTGGCGCAGTGAACGTGCTGACGTCACGACGTGCGGCAACTGTGGCTCCGCCCATTTAAAGCGGCAATGCCCCGCAAAATCTCGACAATGCCTACGATGTGGAAGACTTGGCCACTATGCTGCCTGCTGTCGAGCAGCTCAGCCTTCCAATTCATATCGCTTCAGCCAGCCTCGCAGGAATGTTCGGGCAATTCAACCCACGGTCACCGAGTCCGATTCCGACCACCCGCACAGCAGTGACACCGAGCGCCTTTTCGAGTCGGTGTTGTAACGAAAAACAGGCTGTCCCTGAAGCAAAGACACCAGCCGCTGTCGGTATACAGCATCGATCCAGACGATGAGTGGTGTGCCACCCTGACGGTCAACCGGTCCCAAATACGATTCCGCCTGGACACTGGTGCCTCCGCCAATCTCATGGCATGGTCTGCTTTCCAAAGCCTTCGTGTCAAACCAGCCATCCTTCCATCAGCCTGCCAGCTATTGGACCACAATGGCAACATCATTCCTGCTACCGGCTCATGCCAACTCGAAGTGACGCACAAGTCACGAAAAACCATCCTTCCTTTCGAGATCGTGGGCTCCTCGAAAGGACTCTCTGCTTGGCACACAGGCGTGCAAATTGCTAAACCTCATTCAAAGAGTTCACTCTCTCTCTCCTGATGACACGTCTGCCTTCCAGGATGCCTCAAGCAGCAGCTGCAGGACCTCCAAGACCAAGGAGGATCTCCAGAGTTACGGAACAAACCGACTGGGTCAGTTCCATGGTGTGCGTAAAGAAGCCTTCCGGCGGACTTCCGGGTGCGGCGATGACCAGCTGAGTCGCACGTTTCGGCAGCTCCCGGTGAAACGGACTTTTGGGCTCTTGATAGGAGCCCCAACGGCAATTTTGACGGCTAAAAACACTGTGCGGTAAACCAGAAGGGAATCCCCCCTGGATACGGATGGAAAAAGGAGGAGAGAGTGGCCAGATTGCAGTGGATCCTTTAGAACAGCGGCAAGGAAGGCAAGCAAAAACCAAGATGGCGTCGGAAGGTGGCAGTTTAACATGGGGCCCTGAACAACAAGAGTTCTTGAAATGCTGTGTGGAAGAGCTCAAAAAGGAAATGAAGAAAGAGCTGTTGGCCCCGATACTACAGGCGATCGAAGGGCTAAAGGAGGAACAAAAGACACAGGAGCGGGAGCTTCGGGTCGTGAAGGCAAAGGCAGCCGAGAATGAGGACGACATACAGGGCCTGGTGGTGAAGACGGAGACGCATGAGGCACATCAGAAACGATGTGTGGAAAGGTTGGAGGCACTGGAGAACAACGCAAGGAGGAACAACCTGAGGATTCTTGGTCTTCCTGAAGGTGCGGAGGGAGCGGACGTCGGGGCATATGTGAGCACGATGCTGCACTCGTTAATGGGAGCGGGCTTGGTTCCCGCGCTATGATAATCATGGCGGGAATAGAGAAGCAGGAAGGAGGGGGCGTCGCACGGTGCGAGCCGAGGTCACGGGGGGAAGCCGAGGTCGGCCAGAGTTTGCTGACTTCTGGGAGCAACATGGGGGGAGTAATTACGCTAGCGGGGGATCTAGCGGGGGGGGTGGGAGGGGGGAATTACTGGGTTGCTGCTGCTGGGGAGAGGGGGGAGCTGGTATGGGAGGTGATGGGCAGGGGGGCACCGCCTGGGGGAGATACAGCTGCGTGGGAACCGGGTGAGGAGCTGGAAAAAGGGGATGGCTAATCGACAAGGGGGGGGGGGGTAGGAAGCCCCCCAACCCGGCTGATCACGTGGAACGTGAGAGGGCTGAACGAGCCGATAAAGAGGGCACGGGTACTCACACACCTTAAGAAACTTAAGGCAGATGTGGTTATGTTACAGGAAACGCACCTGAAACTGATAGACCAGGTTACGCTACGCAAAGGATGGGTGGGGCAGGTGTTCCATTCGGGGCTAGATGCGAAAAACAGGGGGGTGGCTATATTAGTGGGGAAGCGGGTAATGTTCGAGGCAAAGACTATAGTGGCGGATAACGGGGGCAGATACGTGATGGTGAGTGGCAAACTACAGGGGGAGACGGTGGTTTTGGTAAACGTATATGCCCCGAACTGGGATGATGCCAATTTTATGAGGCGGATGCTAGGACGCATTCCGGACCTAGAGACGGGAAAGTTGGTAATGGGGGGAGATTTTAATACGGTGTTGGAACCAGGGCTGGATAGGTCGAAGTCCAGGACTGGAAGGAGGCCGGCAGCAGCCAAGGTACTTAAAGATTTTATGGAGCAGATGGGAGGTGTAGACCCGTGGAGATTTAGCAGACCTAGGAGTAAGGAGTTCTCGTTTTTCTCCTATGTCCATAAAGTCTATTCGCGAATAGACTTTTTTGTGCTGGGAAGGGCGTTGATCCCGAAGGTGAGGGGAACGGAGTATACAGCTATAGCCATTTCGGATCACGCTCCACACTGGGTAGACTTGGAGATAGGGGAGGAAACAGGAGGGCGCCCACCCTGGAGAATGGACATGGGACTAATGGCAGATGAGGGGGTGTGTCTAAGGGTGAGGGGGTGCATTGAAAAGTACTTGGAACTCAATGATAATGGGGAGGTCCAGGTGGGAGTGGTCTGGGAGGCGTTGAAGGCGGTGGTTAGAGGGGAGCTGATATCAATAAGGGCACATAAAGGGAAGCAGGAGAGTAAGGAACGGGAGCGGTTGCTGCAAGAACTTTTGAGGGTGGACAGACAATATGCGGAAGCACCGGAGGAGGGACTGTACAGGGAAAGGCAAAGGCTACATGTAGAATTTGACTTGCTGACTACGGGCACTGCAGAGGCACAATGGAGGAAGGCACAGGGTGTACAGTACGAATATGGGGAGAAGGCGAGCAGGTTGCTGGCACACCAATTGAGGAAAAGGGGAGCAGCGAGGGAAATAGGGGGAGTGAGGGATGAGGAAGGAGAGATGGAGCGGGGAGAGTGAATGGAGTGTTCAAGACATTTTATAAAAAATTATATGAAGCTCAACCCCCGGATGGGAGGGAGAGAATGATGGGCTTCTTGGATCGGCTGGAATTTCCCAAGGTGGAAAAGCAGGAAAGGGTGGGACTGGGAGCACAGATCGAGGTAGAAGAAGTGGTGAAAGGAATTAGGAGCATGCAGGCGAGAAAGGCCCCGGGACCGGATGGATTCCCAGTCGAATTCTATAGAAAATATGTGGACTTGCTCGCCCCGGTATTGACGAGGACCTTTAATGAGGCAAAGGAAAGGGGACAACTGCCCCCGACTATGTCTGAAGCAACGATATTGCTTCTCTTAAAGAAGGAAAAGGACCCGCTACAATGCGGGTCCTATAGACCTATTTCCCTCCTAAATGTAGATGCCAAGATCCTGGCCAAGGTAATGGCAATGAGAATAGAGGAATGTGTCCCGGGGGTGGTCCACGAGGACCAAACTGGGTTTGTGAAGGGAGACAGCTGAACACGAATATACGGAGGCTGTTAGGGGTAATGATGATGGCCCCACCAGAGGGGGAAACGGAGATAGTCGTGGCGATGGATGCCGAGAAAGCATTTGATAGAGTGGAGTGGGATTATTTGTGGGAGGTGTTGAGGAGATTTGGTTTTGGAGAGGGGTATGTTAGATGGGTGCAGCTGTTGTATAGGGCCCCGATGGCGAGCGTGGTCACGAATGGACGGGGATCTGCATATTTTCGGCTCCATATAGGGACAAGGCAGGGATGCCCTCTGTCCCCATTATTGTTTGCACTGGCGATTGAGCCCCTGGCGATAGCGTTGAGGGGTTCCAAGAAGTGGAGGGGAGTACTTAGAGGAGGAGAAGAACACCGGGTATCTTTGTATGCGGACGATTTGCTACTATACGTGGCAGACCCGGCGGAGGGGATGCCAGAAATAATGCGGATACTTGGGGAGTTTGGGGATTTTTCAGGGTATAAATTGAACATGGGGAAAAGTGAGTTGTTTGTGGTGCATCCAGGGGAGCAGAGTAGAGAAATAGAGGACCTACCGTTGAGGAAGGTAACAAGGGACTTTCGTTACCTGGGGATCCAGATAGCCAAGAATTGAGGCACATTGCATTGGTTAAATTTAACGCGGTTGGTGGAACAAATGGAGGAGGATTTCAAGAGATGGGATATGGTATCCCTGTCACTGGCAGGGAGGGTGCAGGCGGTTAAGATGGTGGTCCTCCCGAGATTCCTCTTTGTGTTTCAGTGCCCCCCGGTGGTGATCACGAAGGCTTTTTTTAAAAGGATTGAAAAGAGCATCATGGGTTTTGTGTGGGCCGGGAAGACCCCGAGAGTGAGGAAGGGATTCTTACAGCGTAGCAGGGATAGGGGGGGGCTGGCACTACCGAGCCTAAGTGAGTATTATTGGGCCGCTAATATTTCAATGGTGAGTAAGTGGATGGGAGAGGAGGAGGGAGCGGCGTGGAAGAGATTAGAGAGGGCGTCCTGTAGGGGGACTAGCCTACAGGCTATGGTGACAGCCCCATTGCCGTTCTCACCGAGGAACTACACCACAAGCCCGGTGGTGGTGGCTACACTGAAGATTTGGGGAGAGTGGAGACGGCAAAGGGGAAAGACTGGAGCCTTGGGGGGGTCCCCGATAAGAAACAACCATAGGTTTGCCCCGGGGGGAATGGATGGGGGCTATGGAATGTGGCAAAGAGCAGGAATAACGCAACTGAAAGATCTGTTTGTGGATGGGAAGTTCGCGAGTCTGGGAGCGCTGACCGAGAAATATGGGTTGCCCCAAGGGAATGCATTCAGGTATATGCAACTGAGGGCTTTTGCGAGGCAACCGGTGAGGGAATTCCCGCAGCTCCCGACACAAGAGGTGCAGGACAGAGTGATCTCAAAGACATGGGTGGGGGATGGTAAGGTGTCAGATATATATAGGGAAATGAGGGACGAAGGGGAGACTATGGTAGATGAACTAAAAGGGAAATGGGAAGAAGAGCTGGGGGAGGAGATCGAGGAGGGGCTGTGGGCAGATGCCCTAAGCAGGGTAAACTCGTCGTCCTCGTGTGCCAGGCTAAGCCTGATTCAGTTTAAGGTATTACACAGGGCGCATATGACTGGAGCACGGCTCAGTAAATTTTTTGGGGTGGAGGATAGGTGTGCGAGGTGCTCGAGAAGCCCAGCGAATCATACCCATATGTTTTGGTCATGCTCGGCACTACAGGGGTTTTGGATGGGGGTGACAAAGGTGCTTTCAAAAGTAGTAGGAGTCCGGGTCGAACCAAGCTGGGGGTTGGCTATATTTGGGGTTGCACAAGAGCCGGGAATGCAGGAGGCGAGAGAGGCCGATGTTTTGGCCTTTGCGTCCCTAGTAGCCCGGCGCAGGATATTGATAATGTGGAAAGAAGCCAAGCCCCCGGGGGTGGAGACCTGGATAAATGACATGGCGGGGTTTATAAAGCTAGAGCGGATTAAGTTCGTTCTAAGGGGGTCGGCTCAAGGGTTCACCAGGCGGTGGCAACCATTCGTCGAATACCTCGCAGAAAGATAGATGGAATGGAAAAAAGAAGGCAGCAGCAGCAGCCCAGGATCGGGGGGGGGGGGCGGGGGGAGGAGGAACCAGAAGGACTCTCAGGGTTGTTAATATATACTGTATAATATGTATAGGTCGTTGCTACAGATAATTATATATTGGACTGTTAATTATATTTTTGGAGAGTGTAACTTGTGACAAGGCAGTTGCCAATTAGGGTTAGTTTTCATTTTTGTTATTTATTATTTATTCTTTTTTTTTTTTGTTTATAAAATAGGTCATTGTTATTTGTGTTGTTATAATATTGTGTAAAGGATGCACAATGTACTGTGTTGGTTGACCAAAAATTTTCAATAAAATATTTATTTAAAAAAAAGAAGCGTTCCGGCGAGCTCCGGATCTGCATTGATCCAAAGGATCTGAATCGCAACATAACGAGGGAGCATTACCCAATCCCCAAGCGCGAATAGATCACATGCGAGATGGCTCGGGCCAAACTCTTCACCAAACTTGACGCCTCGAAAGGATTCTGGCAAATTCAACCAGACAGCTCCAACAGGAAACTGTGTACCTTTAACACCCCTTTTGGCAGATATTGTTACAACAGGATGCCGTTTGGGATCATATCGGCGTCAGAAGTGTTCCACAGGATCATGGAACAAATGATGGAAGGCATTGAAGGTGTTCGCGTCTATGTTGACGACATCATCATTTGGTCCACCACCCTGCAGGAGCATATCAGTTGCCTCCAGCGCGTGTTCAACCGCATACGGGAGCAGGGCCTACGCCTCAACAGAGCCAAATGTTCCTTTGGCCAGACGGAACTCAAGTTCCTAGGGGGCCACATCTCCCGGTTGGGTGTGCGGCCGGATGCGGACAAGGTGGCAGCCATCGCGGCCATGAAAAAGCCAGAAGACAAGAAGGCAGTCCTCCGATTTCTGGGCATGGTCAACTTCCTGGGGAAGTTCATCCCTAACCTCGCCTCTCATACCACAGCTCTCAGGAACCTGGGCAAGAAGACGACAGACTTCCAATGGCTTCCTGCCCACGAGCGCGAATGGAGAGAACTCAAAACCAAACTTACCACGGCCCCGGTATTGGCCTTTTTTGATCCAGCGAAAGAGACAAAAATTTTGACCGATGCCAGTCAATCCGGCATTGGGGCAGTGCTCCTGCAACGCGATGAGGTCTCATCATGGGCCCCCGTTGCATATGCGTCACGTGCCATGACCCCCACGGAACAGCGCTACGCGCAGATAGGAAAGGAGTGCCTGGGCCTGTTGACCGGTGTCGTCAAATTTCATGATTATGTGTACGGCCTTCCCCAATTCACCGTCGAGACCGACCATCGCCCGCTGGTCAATATAATACAGAAAGACTTGAACGACATGACGCCTCGCCTCCAGCTCATTCTGCTCAAACTCCGGCAATTCGACTTTCACCTGATCATAGCTGACGCTCTGTCCAGGGCAGTCAACACCCCGTGTGACCCAGCGGGATTCGTCTGCCAGGTTGACGCCCATGTGGCCTTCGTGGCCTCCAATCTACCGGCCACGGATGAACGCCTCGTCCAAATTCGCCGCGAGACTGCGGCTGACCCCCTGCTACAGCGTGTCATGCGCCACATAACAGACGGGTGGCTCAAGGGCCAATGCCCGCAGTTCTACAACATCAGAGACGATCTGGCGGTAGTCGATGGTGTCCTCCTGAAGCTGGACATTATCGCATTGTTATCCCGCACAGCATGCGCCAGCTCGTCTTGGAACAGCTACACGAGGGCCATCTTGGCGTGGAGAAGTGCCGCCGACGGGCCCGAGAGGCAGTGTACTGGCCCGGCATCAATGACGACATCGCCAACACAGTGCTCAACTGCCCCACTTGTCAGCGGTTCCAGCCGGCCCAACCACGCGAGACCCTGCAGCCCCATGAGTTGGTCACGTCCCCTTGGTCCAAGGTCGGCATCGACCTGTTCCACGCGCTGGGCAGGGACTATGTTCTGATTGTAGACTATTTTTCAAACTACCCGGAGGTGGTACGTTTGCACGATATCACATCGTCTGCAGTCATCCGTGCCTGTAAGGACACCTTTGCTCGACATGGCATCCCGCTCACTGTGATGTCGGACAATGGCCCCTGCTTCGCCAGCCAGGAATGGTCCAACCTTGCCAGGCGGTACAATTTTGCCCATGTGACATCCAGTCCCCTGTACCCCCAATCCAACGGCAATGCGGAGAAGGGCGTCCACATAGTCAAACATACTTGCCTGCCCCGATGCGGGATCCAAATTCTACCTCGCCCTGCTGGCCTATCGCTCGGCCCCACTGTCCACTGGCCTGTCTCCAGCCCAGCTGCTCATGGGTCCCACCCTGAGGACGACGGTGCCGTCCATTCACGTCCCAGACCTCGACCACGTTCCGGCCCTTCGCCGGATGCAGCTGTCTCGTGCACAGCACAAGGCGGCTCATGACTCCCGTGCAGCTGATCTCCCGGTTCTGGCTCCAGATGACAATGTCCGTGTCCATCTTCCGGATGGTGGCTGGTCTGCAACTGCTGTGGTTATTCGGCAGGTGGCCCCCCGCTCGTTCCTGGGTTGTCTACCGGATGGTTCCATTCTGCGCCGTAATCGGCGTGCCCTTCGTCTCGTTCCGTGCTCGCTACGTGATCCTCCGCCAGTGCCACGCCCTCCTGTTGTCCCTGACCTGGACTATGCAGAGATTTCGGTTACTCTGCATCCTCCTCACTCTGACGCAGTCCAGCCCGCTCCTCAGCTGGTGGCTCCTGACCCACCCTTGAGGCGGTCAACCAGAATTCGTCGCCCACCTCACCAGGCACCTTCCCATGTAAATAGCTTAGTTTTATGGAGATAGTCCTGTAAATATTTCGCACACACGTAGTCAGGAACATTCACCATACATTATTTATTGTCACGCAGGCACATTTTTGTATATAAAAGGGGGGATGTCATATACACCAGTATATCATGGTGCAGACATACACTGATGGACACACAGTGGGACCAATCAACACACACAACACGGCAGCCAATCACCAGTGAGAGCACACGCACTATATAGACAGGGGACAGGAGAGTTCCCGCTAATTCGAGCTGCAGCTAGCTAGGAGCACAGAGCTCACAGCCTGCAACACAGACATTCACCATGTGCTGAGTGCATCAACTGGTTACGACAAGGTAAAGGTCTTTAGTTAAAGCTGGTATCGTATTTACCCACAGTTCAAGTATGTTTAAATAGTTAACCTTTTAATAAAATAGTGTTGCACTACTTCAAGTGTTGGTGAACTGTAGGTGATCCAGAACACCCAACACATTAGGCAGTGGAGAGAGGAGCAGGCACGGGGGAGAGAGGGGCAGGCAGTGGAGAGAGGAGCAGGCACGGGGGAGAGAGGGGCAGGCAGTGGAGAGAGGAGCAGGCACAGGGGAGAGAGGGGCAGGCACGGGCAAGAGGGGGGCAGGCAGGGGGGAGAGAGGGGCAGGCACGGGCAAGAGGGGGGCAGGCACGGGGGAGACAGGGGCAGGCAGGGGGAGAGGAGCAGGCACGGGGGAGAGGAGCAGGCACGGGGGAGAGAGGGGCAGGCACGGGGAGAGGGGAGCAGGCACGGGGGAGAGGGGAGCAGGCAGTGGAGAGAGGAGCGGGCAGTGGAGAGAGGGGCAGGCAGTGGAGAGAGGGGCAGGCACGGGGGAGAGGTGGGCAGGCAGTGGAGAGAGGGTCAGGCAGTGGAGAGAGGAGCTGGCAGTGGAGAGAGGGGCAAGCAGGGGGAGAGAGGGGCAGGCAGTGGAGAGAAGGGCAGGCAAGGGGGAGAGAGGGGCAGGCACGGGCAAGAGGGGTGCAGGGACGGGGGAGACAGGGGCAGGCAGGGGGAGAGAGGGGCAGGCACGGGGGAGAGAGGGGCAGGCACGGGGGAGAGAGGGGCAGGCACGGGGGAGAGAGGGGCAGGCACGGGGGAGAGAGGGGCAGGCACGGGGAGAGAGGGGCAGGCACGGGGGAGAGAGGGGCAGGCACGGGGGAGAGAGGGGCAGGCAGTGGAGAGGAGGCAGGCTGTGGAGAGAGGGGCAGGCAGTGGAGAGAGGGGCAGGCAGTGGAGAGAGGGGCAGGCAGTGGAGAGAGGGGCAGGCGGGGGAGAGAGGGGCGGGCATGGGGGAGAGAGGGGCGGGCATGGGGGAGAGAGGGGCAGGCATGGGGGAAGAGAGGGGCAGGCATGGGGGAGAGAGGGGCAGGCATGGGGGAGAGAGGGGCAGGCATGGGGGAGAGAGGGGCAGGCATGGGGAGAGGGGGCAGGCAGTGGAGAGGGGAGGACAGTGGAGAGAAGGGCAGCGGGAGAGAAGAGGGTATGGAAAGAGAGGGGATGATGGAGAGGAGAAGGGAAGGCGTGGGGAGACGGGAGGGCAGTGGAAAGAGAGGTGTGAAGGGAGGGGAGAGACAGGAAGGGAGCGAGGGAAGGGATGGAAGTGAGTGAGTGGAGGGGAGGGGACCGATGTTGGGCAGGAGGGTCAGGGATGGCAGGATTGACCCCCTCCTTACAGCCTCCGATGACTGTCCTGAAACACAGACGGCAGAAAGAGGCAAGCGCAGCTCTCTATGATGTGAGAGTGATACTCGGTTCTCAGCATTTACCATCGGTTGCCGAGCTTCCACCTTGATAATGTCTTCATAAATATCATCGCCGTCACCGTCACAGGGAACGCAGTCGTAGATTTCCTCTCCCAGATCATGCTCACTAGAAAAATAAAACAAGACAAAAAGATTGTGACCTGGAAAAGACCACAGATTGGGAGCGGGTCTGACCTGTGGCAGGGTGTCTGGGGTCTGTGTTGGGGGTCGGGGTTCAGTGCTGCAGAGGGTCAGCACTGAGGGAGTGCCGCACTGTCAGAGGGTCAGTACTGAGGGAGTGCCGCACTGTCAGAGGGTCAGTACTGACGGAGTGCCGCACTGTCAGAGGGTCAGTACTGAGGGAGTGCCGCACTGTCAGAGGGTCAGTACTGAGGGAGTGCCGCACTGTCAGAGGGTCAGTACTGAGGGAGTGCTGCACTATCAGAGGGTCAGTACTGAGGGAGTGCCGCACTGTCAGAGGGTCAGCACTGAGGGAGTGCCGCACTGTCAGAGGGTCAGTACTGACGGAGTGCCGCACTGTCAGAGGGTCAGTACTGAGGGAGTGCCGCACTGTCAGAGGGTCAGTACTGAGGGAGTGCCGCACTGTCAGAGGGTCAGTACTGAGGGAGTGCTGCACTATCAGAGGGTCAGTACTGAGGGAGTGCCGCACTGTCAGAGGGTCAGCACTGAGGGAGTGCCGCACTGTCAGAGGGTCAGTACTGAGGGAGTGCCGCACTGTCAGAGGGTCAGTACTGAGGGAGTGCTGCACTATCAGAGGGTCAGTACTGAGGGAGTGCCGCACTGTCAGAGGGTCAGCACTGAGGGAGTGCCGCACTGTCAGAGGGTCAGTACTGAGGGAGTGCCGCACTGTCAGAGGGTCAGTACTGAGGGAGTGCCGCACTGTCAGAGGGTCAGTACTGAGGGAGTGCTGCACTGTCAGAGGGTCAGTACTGAGGGAGCGCCGCACTGTCAGAGGGTCAGTGCTGAGGGAGTGCCGCACTATCAGAGGGTCAGTACTGAGGGAGCGCCGCACTGTCAGAGGGTCAGTACTGAGGGAGTGCCGCACTGTCAGAGGGTCAGTACTGAGGGAGTGCCGCACTGTCAGAGGGTCAGTACTGAGGGAGTGCTGCACTGTCAGAGGGTCAGTACTGAGGGAGTGCTGCACTGTCAGAGGGTCAGTACTGAGGGAGTGCCGCACTGTCAGGGGGTCAGTACTGAGGGAGTGCCGCACTGTCAGAGGGTCAGTACTGAGGGAGTGCTGCACTGTCAGAGGGTCAGTACTGAGGGAGTGCCGCACTGTCAGGGGGTCAGTACTGAGGGAGTGCCGCATTGTCTGAGGTGTCGTCTCTGTGCTGAATCGGAAAGCCAAGGCCACATTTGCCTGTATGGGTGGATAAGCTGTGACACATTTTTAGAAGAGCAGGAAATTCACCCTGGTGTCAAAATTTAATCTAAATTAGCTTCACACATGGACAGTTTATCTGCTGATTATTATATTAGTGTCTGTGGCATCTTGCTGTGCGTTTCCTATATTAGAACATGACTAAACCTCAACAGAATCTCCTTGCCGTGACAGGTTTGGAATGTGTGGTGACTGTGATTTTCCTTTAGCGAGTGTGAGGAATCCCAGGGAACAGTCACATGGAGCAGTGAACATAAATTCAACCGAGATCATTAGTCTAAGAGAATCCATCTCATTCCTCACCTCCTGGTCCAGGCAGGGATCCCATTTCCATAATACCTCCTTTCATTTGTCCCAAACCTGATCCCTGCACACTGATCCTTCCTGCCCTGAGAATGGTGAATTGGCCCCGGTTTATCGACTCACTCCCATTAAGGATTTCTATAAAAGTCCCTCTGGGTCACAGCGAGGTGACTGGGGAATGTCGCACACAGCGGCAGGGTAAGGGGTGACCTTTTGTGCGATGTGGGTCTCGCTGGCAGGCCCAGTATTTATTGCCCATCACTAGTTGCCCGTCAGAAGGTGGGGGTGAGCTGCCTTCTGCAACCACAGAAGTCTGTGTGGTGTAGGTACACCCAATGTGCTGTTAGGGAGGGAGTTCCGGGATTTTGACCCAGCGACAGTGAATAATGGCCGATATATTTCCAAGTCACAATAGTGAGTGACTCGGAGGGGAACCTCCAGATGATGGGGTTTCTAGCTATCTGCTGCTCTTCTCCTTCCAGATGGTAAAGGTCACAGATCCCACACACACTGTCTCTCACTGGGGTACGGGTTCCACACACACTGACTCTCACTGGGGTACGGGTCCCACACTCACTGACTCTCACTGGGGTACGGGTCCCACACACACTGACTCTCACTGGGGTACGGGTCCCACACACACTGACTCTCACTGGGGTACGGGTCCCACACACACTGACTCTCACTGGGGTACGGGTTCCACACACACTGACTCACACTGGGGTACGGGTCCCACACACACTGACTCTCACTGGGGTACGGGTCCCACACACACGGACTCTCACTGGGGTACGGGTCCCACACACACTGCCTCTCACTGGGGTACGGGTCCCACGCACACTGACTCTCACTGGGGTACGGGTCCCACACACACTGACTCTCACTGGGGTACGGGTCCCACACACACTGACTCTCACTGGGGTATGGGTCCCACAGACACTGACTCTCACTGGGGTACGGGTCTCACACACACTGACTCTCACTGGGGTACGGGTCCCACACACACTGACTCTCACTGGGGTACGGGTCCCACACACACTGACTCTCACTGGGGTACGGGTCCCACACACACTGACTCTCACTGGGGTACGGGTCCCACACACACTGACTCTCACTGGGGTACGGGTCCCACACACATTGACTCTCACTGGGGACGGGTCTCACACACACTGACTCACACTGGGGTACGGGTCCCACACACACGGACTCTCACTGGGGTACGGGTCCCACACACACTGACTCTCACTGGGGTACGGGTCTCACACACACTGACTCTCACTGGGGTACGGGTCCCACACACACTGACTCTCACTGGGGTACGGGTCCCACACACACTGACTCTCACTGGGGTACGGATCCCACACACACTGACTCTCACAGGGGTATGGGTCCCACACACACTGACTCTCACTGGGGTACGGGTCCCACACACACGGACTCTCACTGGGGTACGGGTCCCACACACACTGACTCTCACTGGGGTACGGGTCCCACACACACTGACTCTCACTGGGGTACGGGTCCCACACACACTGACTCTCACTGGGAAACGGGTCCCACACACACTGACTCTCACTGGGGTACGGGTTCCACACACACTGACTCTCACTGGGATACGGGTTCCACACACACTGACTCTCACTGGGGTACGGGTCCCACACACACTGACTCTCACTGGGGTACGGGTCCCACACACTGACTCTCACTGGGGTACGGTCCCACACACACTGACTCTCACAGGGGTACGGGTCCCACACACACTGACTCTCGCTGGGGTACGGGTCCCACATACACTGACTCTCACTGGGGTACGGGTTCCACACACACTGACTCTCACCTGGGTACGGGTCCCACACACTGACTCTCACTGGGGTACGGGTCCCACACACAATGACTCTCACTGGGGTATGGGTCCCACACACACTGACTCTCACTGGGGTACGGGTCCCACACACATTGACTCTCACTGGGGTACGGGTCTCACACACACTGACTCTCACTGGGGTACGGGTCCCACACACACACTGACTCTCACTGGGGTACGGGTCCCACACACACACTGACTCTCACTGGGGTACGGGTCCCACACACATTGGCTCTCACTGGGGTACGGGTCCCACACACACTGACTCTCACTGGGGTACGGGTCCCACACACACTTACTCTCACTGGGGTACGGGTCCCACACACACTGACTCTCACTGGGGTACGGGTCCCACACACACTGACTCTCACTGGGGAACGGGTCCCACACACACTGACTCTCACTGGGGTACGGGTCCCACACTTACTGACTCTCACTGGGGTACGGGTCCCACACACATTGACTCTCACTGGGGTACGGGCCCCACACACATTGACTCTCACTGGGGTACGGGTCCCACACACACTGACTCTCACTGGTGTACGGGTTCCACACTCACTGACTCTCACTGGGGTACGGGGCCCACACACACTCACTCTCACTGGGGTACGGGTTCCACACACACTGACTCTCACTGGGGTACGAGTCCCACACACACTGACTCTCACTGGGGTACGGGTTCCACACACACTGACTCTCACTGGGGTACGGGTTCCACACACACTGACTCTCACTGGGGTACGGGTCCCACACACTGACTCTCACTGGGGTACGGGTCCCACACACACTGACTCTCACTGGGGTATGGGTCCCACACACACTGACTCTCACTGGGGTACGGGTCCCACACACATTGACTCTCACTGGGGTACGGGTCTCACACACACTGACTCTCACTGGGGGACGGGTCCCACACACACACTGACTCTCACTGGGGTACGGGTTCCACACACACTGACTCTCACTGGGGTACGGGTCCCACACACTGACTCTCACTGGGGTACGGGTCCCACACACACTGACTCTCACTGGGGTATGGGTCCCACACACACTGACTCTCACTGGGGTGCGGGTCCCACACACATTGACTCTCACTGGGGTACGGGTCGCACACACACTGACTCTCACTGGGGGACGGGTCCCACACACACACTGACTCTCACTGGGGTACGGGTCCCACACACACACTGACTCTCACTGGGGTACGGGTCCCACACACATTGACTCTCACTGGGGTACGGGTCCCACACACACTGACTCTCACTGGGGTACGGGTCCCACACACACTTACTCTCACTGGGGTACGGGTCCCACACACACTGACTCTCACTGGGGTACGGGTACCGCACACACTGACTCTCACAGGGGTACGGGTCCCACACACACTGACTCTCACTGGGGTACGGGTCCCACACACACTGACTCTCACTGGGGTACGGGTCCCACACACACTGACTCTCACTGGGGTACGAGTCCCACACACACTGACTCTCACTGGGGTACGGGTCCCACACACACTGACTCTCACTGGGGTACGGGTCCCACACACACTCACTCTCACTGGGGTACGGGTTCCACACACACTGACTTTCACTGGGGTACGAGTCCCACACACACTGACTCTCACTGGGGTACGGGTTCCACACTCACTGACTCTCACTGGGGTACGGGTCCCACACACACTCACTCTCACTGGGGTACGGGTTCCACACACACTGACTCTCACTGGGGTACGGGTCCCACACACACTGACTCTCACTGGGGTACGGGTCTCACACACACTGACTCTCACTGGGGTACGGGTCCCACACACACTGACTCTCACTGGGATACGGGTCCCACACACACTGACTCTCACTGGGGTACGGGTTCCACACACACTGACTCTCACTGGGATACGGGTCCCACACACACTGACTCTCACTGGGGTACGGGTTCCACACACACTGACTCTCACTGGGGTACGGGTTCCACACACACTGACTCTCACTGGGGTACGGGTCCCACACACTGACTCTCACTGGGGTACGGGTCCCACACACACTGACTCTCACTGGGGTATGGGTCCCACACACACTGACTCTCACTGGGGTACGGGTCCCACACACATTGACTCTCACTGGGGTACGGGTCTCACACACACTGACTCTCACTGGGGGACGGGTCCCACACACACACTGACTCTCACTGGGGTACGGGTTCCACACACACTGACTCTCACTGGGGTACGGGTCCCACACACTGACTCTCACTGGGGTACGGGTCCCACACACACTGACTCTCACTGGGGTATGGGTCCCACACACACTGACTCTCACTGGGGTGCGGGTCCCACACACATTGACTCTCACTGGGGTACGGGTCGCACACACACTGACTCTCACTGGGGGACGGGTCCCACACACACACTGACTCTCACTGGGGTACGGGTCCCACACACACACTGACTCTCACTGGGGTACGGGTCCCACACACATTGACTCTCACTGGGGTACGGGTCCCACACACACTGACTCTCACTGGGGTACGGGTCCCACACACACTTACTCTCACTGGGGTACGGGTCCCACACACACTGACTCTCACTGGGGTACGGGTACCGCACACACTGACTCTCACTGGGGTACGGGTCCCACACACACTGACTCTCACTGGGGTACGAGTCCCACACACACTGACTCTCACTGGGGTACGGGTCCCACACACACTGACTCTCACTGGGGTACGGGTCCCACACACACTGACTCTCACTGGGGTACGGGTCCCACACACACTGACTCTCACTGCGGTACGGGTCCCACACACACTGACTCTCACTGGGGTACGGGTCCCACACACACTGACTCTCACTGGGGTACGGGTCCCACACACACTGACTCTCACTGGGATACGGGTCCCACACACACTGACTCTCGCTAGGCCAAGGGTCCCACACACACTGACTCTCGCTGGGCCACGGGTCCCACACACACTGACTCTCAGTGGGGTACGGGTCCCACACACTGACTCTCACTGAGGTACGGGTCCCACACACACTGACTCTCACTGGGGTACGGGTCCCACACACACTGACTCTCACTGGGGTGCGGGTACCACACACACTGACTCTCACTGGGGTACGGGCCCCACACACACTGACTCTCACTGGGGTACGGGTCCCACACGCACTGACTCTCACTGGGGTACGGGTTCCACACACATTGACTCTCACTGGGGTACGGGTCCCACACATACTGTCTCTCACAGGGGTACGGGTCCCACACACACTGACTCTCGCTGAGGTACGGGTCCCACTCACACTGACTCTCACTGGGGTACAGGTTCCACACACATTGACTCTCACTGGGGTACGGGTCCCACACACTGACTCTCACTGGGGTATGGGTCCCACACACACTGACTCTCACTGGGGTACGGGTCCCACACACATTGACTCTCACTGGGGTACGGGTCCCACACACACTGACTCTCACTGGGGTACGGGTCCCACACACACTGACTCTCACTGGGGTACGGGTCCCACACACATTGACTCTCACTGGGGTACGGGTCCCACACACACTGACTCTCACTGGGGTACGGGCCCCACACACACTGACTCTCACTGGGGTACAGGTCCCGCACACACTGACTCTCACTGGGGTACGGGTCCCACACACACTGACTCTCACTGGGGTACGGGTCCCACACACTGACTTTCACTGGGGTACGGGTCCCACACACTGACTTTCACTGGGGTACGGGTCCCACACACTAACTCTCACTGGGGTACGGGTCCCACACACACTGACTCTCACTGGGGTACGGGTCCCACACACTAACTCTCACTGGGGTACGGGTCCCACACACACTGACTCTCACTGGGGTACGGGATGATTGAGTGTTCAATTCACAGTTGAGGTTCCAACCCTAGACCCAGCTCCCTTTTTCCATATTTTCCATATCAGGACTATTTCAAAAGATTAAATCCTTTACACCTCTGTGTGATTCAACGACCCGTCCAATCTAACCCCACTTAACACCACACCCTGAAATGTATTGTGGTGTGGGGTTAAATGGGATTAGATTGGACGTGTTGTTGGGAACATGGGATATAGGAGAAATAGATTGCCTGAGTAAAAGTGTCGATGAGATGAATGCTGAGACTCACTCTGCGAGTTCCTCCAGACTCCGATAAACATCCTCATCAACTGCAGTTTCTTCCGAAGGAAATGGCCTGGGAAAGACAGAAAGAGCAACTTCCGTTAGACACCAAACAGCCGAGCCTGTCCCTCCTCACTGTCCTCACATTGACTCTTTCTGTCTTGAATTTGCAGCCTGGGACTTGTTTTTTAGGCTGATGACCCACTCTGGTATCTGCTTCACACTTCCTTATTCGTCCTACATCGAAACAGGTTACAGAGTAGGTATGTTACTGCAGGTTACAGAGTAGGTATGTTAGTGCAGGTTACAGAGTAGGTATGTTGCTGCAGGTTACAGAGTAGGTATGTTACTGCAGGTTACAGAGTAGGTATGTTAGTGCAGGTTACAGAGTAGGTATGTTGCTGCAGGTTACAGGGTAGGTATGTTGCTTCAGGTTACAGAGTAGGTATGTTACTGCAGGTTACAGAGTAGGTATGTTGCTGCAGGTTACAGAGTAGGTATGTTAGTGCAGGTTACAGAGTAGGTATGTTGCTGCAGGTTACAGAGTAGGTATGTTGCTTCAGGTTACAGAGTAGGTATGTTACTGCAGGTTACAGAGTAGGTATGTTGCTGCAGGTTACAGAGTAGGTATGTTGCTGCAGGTTACAGAGTAGGTATGTTGCTGCTGGTTACAGAGTAGGTATATTGCTGCAGGTTACAGAGTAGGTATGTTGATGCTGGTTACAGAGTAGGTATGTTGCTGCAGGTTACAGAGTAGGTATGTTGCTGCAGGTTACAGAGTAGGTATGTTACTGCAGGTTACAGAGTAGGTATATTGCTGCAGGTTACAGAGTAGGTATATTGCTGCAGGTTACAGAGTAGGTATGTTGATGCTGGTTACAGAGTAGGTATGTTGCTGCAGGTTACAGAGTAGGTATATTGCTGCAGGTTACAGAGTAGGTATGTTAGTGCAGGTTACAGAGTAGGTATGTTGCTGCAGGTTACAGAGTAGGTATGTTGCTGCAGGTTACAGAGTAGGTATGTTGCTTCAGGTTACAGAGTAGGTATGTTACTGCAGGTTACAGAGTAGGTATGTTGCTGCAGGTTACAGAGTAGGTATATTGCTGCAGGTTACAGAGTAGGTATGTTAGTGCAGGTTACAGAGTAGGTATGTTGCTGCAGGTTACAGAGTAGGTATGTTGCTTCAGGTTACAGAGTAGGTATGTTACTGCAGGTTACAGAGTAGGTATGTTGCTGCAGGTTACAGAGTAGGTATGTTACTGCAGGTTACAGAGTAGGTATGTTGCTGCAGGTTACAGAGTAGGTATGTTGCTGCTGGTTACAGAGTAGGTATATTGCTGCAGGTTACAGAGTAGGTATGTTGATGCTGGTTACAGAGTAGGTATGTTGCTGCAGGTTACAGAGTAGGTATGTTGCTTCAGGTTACAGAGTAGGTATGTTACTGCAGGTTACAGAGTAGGTATGTTACTGCAGGTTACAGAGTAGGTATGTTGCTGCTGGTTACAGAGTAGGTATGTTGCTGCTGGTTACAGAGTAGGTATATTGCTGCAGGTTACAGAGTAGGTATGTTGATGCTGGTTACAGAGTAGGTATGTTACTGCAGGTTACAGAGTAGGCATGTTGCTGCTGGTTACAGAGTAGGTATGTTACTGCAGGTTACAGAGTAGGTATGTTGCTGCTGGTTACAGAGTAGGTATGTTGCTGCAGGTTACAGAGTAGGTATGTTGCTGCTGGTTACAGAGTAGGTATGTTGCTGCTGGTTACAGAGTAGGTATGGTGCTGCTGGTTGCAGAGTAGGTATGTCGCTGCAGGTTATAGAGTAGGTATGTTGCTGCAGGTTACAGAGTAGGTATCTTGCTGCAGGTTACAGAGTAGGTATGTTACTGCTGGATACAGAGTAGGTATGTTGCTGCAGGTTACAGAGTAGGTATGTTACTGCTGGTTGCAGAGTAGGTATGTCGCTGCAGGTTATAGAGTAGGTATGTTACTGCTGGATACAGAGTAGGTATGTTGCTGCAGGTTACAGAGTAGGTATGTTGCTGCAGGTTACAGAGTAGGTATGTTACTGCTGGTTGCAGAGTAGGTATGTCGCTGCAGGTTATAGAGTAGGTATCTTGCTGCAGGTTACAGAGTAGGTATGTTGATGGTGGTTACAGATTAGGTATGTTGCTGCAGGTTACAGAGTAGGTATGTTGATGCTGGTTACAGAGTAGGTATGTTGCTGCAGGTTACAGAGTAGGTATGTTGCTTCAGGTTACAGAGTAGGTATGTTACTGCAGGTTACAGAGTAGGCATGTTGCTGCTGGTTCCAGAGTAGGTATGTTACTGCAGGTTACAGAGTAGGTATGTTGCTGCTGGTTACAGAGTAGGTATGTTACTGCTGGTTACAGAGTAGGTATGTCGCTGCAGGTTATAGAGTAGGTATGTTGCTGCAGGTTACAGAGTAGGTATCTTGCTGCAGGTTACAGAGTAGGTATCTTGCTGCTGGTTACAGAGTAGGTATGTTGCTGCAGGTTACAGAGTAGGTATTTTGCTGCAGGTTACAGAGTAGGTATGTTGCTGCAGGTTACAGAGTAGGTATGTTACTGCAGGTTACAGAGTAGGTATGTTGCTGCTGGTTACAGAGTAGGTATGTTACTGCTGGTTACAGAGTAGGTATGTCGCTGCAGGTTACAGAGTAGGTATGTTGCTGCAGGTTACAGAGTAGGTATCTTGCTGCAGGTTACAGAGTAGGTATCTTGCTGCTGGTTACAGAGTAGGTATGTTGCTGCAGGTTACAGAGTAGGTATGTTACTGCAGAGTTACAGAGTAGGTATGGTGCTGCTGGTTACAGAGTAGGTATGTTGCTGCTGGTTACAGAGTAGGTATGTTGCTGCAGGTTACAGAGTAGGGATGTTGCTGCAGGTTCCAGAGTAGGTATGTTGCTGCTGGTTACAGAGTAGGTATGTTGCTGCTGGTTACAGAGTAGGTATGTTGCTGCAGGTTACAGAGTAGGTATGTTACTGCAGGTTACAGAGTAGGTATGTTACTGCTGGTTACAGAGTAGGTATGTTGCTGCAGGTTACAGAGTAGGTATGTTGATGCTGGTTACAGAGTAGGTATGTTGCTGCAGGTTACAGAGTAGGTATGTTGCTGCAGGTTACAGAGTAGGTATGTTACTGCAGGTTACAGAGTAGGTATGTTACTGCAGGTTACAGAGTAGGTATGTTGCTGCAGGTTACAGAGTAGGTATCTTGCTGCAGGTTACAGAGTAGGTATCTTGCTGCTGGTTACAGAGTAGGTATGTTGCTGCAGGTTACAGAGTAGGTATGGTGCTGCTGGTTACAGAGTAGGTATGTTGCTGCTGGTTACAGAGTAGGTATGTTGCTGCAGGTTACAGAGTAGGGATGTTGCTGCAGGTTACAGAGTAGGTATGTTGCTGCTGGTTACAGAGTAGGTATGTTGCTGCTGGTTACAGAGTAGGTATGTTGCTGCAGGTTACAGAGTAGGTATGTTACTGCAGAGTTACAGAGTAGGTATGTTACTGCAGGTTACAGAGTAGGTATGGTGCTGCTGGTTACAGAGTAGGTATGTTACTGCAGGTTACAGAGTAGGTATGGTGCTGCTGGTTACAGAGTAGGTATGTTACTGCAGAGTTACAGAGTAGGTATGTTACTGCAGGTTACAGAGTAGGTATGGTGCTGCTGGTTACAGAGTAGGTATGTTACTGCAGAGTTACAGAGTAGGTATGTTACTGCAGGTTACAGAGTAGGTATGGTGCTGCAGGTTACAGAGTAGGTATGTTGCTGCAGGTTACAGAGTAGGTATGTTGCTGCAGGTTACAGAGTAGGTATCTTGCTGCTGGTTACAGAGTAGGTATGTTGCTGCAGGTTACAGAGTAGGTATGTTACTGCAGAGTTACAGAGTAGGTATGTTGCTGCAGGTTACAGAGTAGGTATGGTGCTGCTGGTTACAGAGTAGGTATGTTACTGCAGAGTTACAGAGTAGGTATGTTGCTGCAGGTTACAGAGTAGGTATGGTGCTGCTGGTTACAGAGTAGGTATGTTACTGCAGGTTACAGAGTAGGTATGTTACTGCAGGTTACAGAGTAGGTATGTTGCTGCAGGTTACAGAGTAGGTATGGTGCTGCTGGTTACAGAGTAGGTATGTTGCTGCAGGTTACAGAGTAGGTATGTTGCTGCAGGTTACAGAGTAGGGATGTTGCTGCAGGTTACAGAGTAGGTATGTTGCTGCTGGTTACAGAGTAGGTATGTTGCTGCTGGTTACAGAGTAGGTACGTTGCTGCAGGTTACAGAGTAGGTATGTTACTGCAGGTTACAGAGTAGGTATGTTACTGCTGGTTACAGAGTAGGTATGTTGCTGCAGGTTACAGGGTAGGTATGTTGATGCTGGTTACAGAGTAGGTATGTTGCTGCAGTTACAGAGTAGGTATGTTGCTGCAGGTTACAGAGTAGGTATGTTGATGCTGGTTACAGAGTAGGTATGTTGCTGCAGTTACAGAGTAGGTATGTTGCTGCTGGTTACAGAGTAGGTATGTTACTGCTGGTTACAGAGTAGGTATGTTGCTGCAGGTTACAGAGTAGGTATGTTGATGCTGGTTACAGAGTAGGTATGTTGCTGCAGTTACAGAGTAGGTATGTTGCTGCAGGTTACAGAGTAGGTATGTTGATGCTGGTTACAGAGTAGGTATGTTGCTGCAGTTACAGAGTAGGTATGTTGCTGCTGGTTACAGAGTAGGTATGTTACTGCTGGTTACAGAGTAGGTATGTTGCTGCAGGTTACAGAGTAGGCATGTTGCTGCAGGTTACAGAGTAGGTATGTTGCTGCTGGTTACAGAGTAGGTATGTTTCTGCAGGTTACAGAGTAGGCATGTTGCTGCTGGTTACAGAGTAGGTATATTGCTTCTGGTTACAGAGTAGGGATGTTGCTGCAGGTTCCAGAGTAGGTATGTTACTGCTGGTTACAGAGTAGGTATGTTGCTGTTGGTTACAGAATAGGTATGTTGCTGCAGGTTACAGAGTAGGTATGTTACTGCAGGTTACAGAGTAGGTATGTTGCTGCTGGTTACAGAGTAGGTATGTTGCTGCAGGTTACAGAGTAGGTATGTTACTGCAGGTTACAGAGTAGGGATGTTGCTGCAGGTTACAGAGTAGGGATGTTGCTGCAGGTTACAGAGTAGGGATGTTGCTGCAGGTTACAGAGTAGGTATGTTACTGCAGGTTACAGAGTAGGTACGTTGCTGCAGGTTACAGAGTAGGTATGTTGCTGCTGGATACAGAGTAGGTATGTTGCTGCTGGTTACAGAGTAGGTATGTTGCTGCAGGTTACAGGGTAGGTATGTTGCTGCAGGTTACAGAGTAGGTATGGTGCTGCTGGTTACAGAGTAGGTATGTTACTGCAGGTTACAGAGTAGGTATGTTGCTGCTGGATACAGAGTAGGTATGTTGCTGCAGGTTACAGAGAAGGTATGTTGCTGCAGGTTACAGAGTAGGTATGTTGCTGCAGGTTACAGAGTAGGTATGTTGCTGCTGGATACAGAGTAGGTATGTTGCTGCTGGTTACAGAGTAGGTATGTTAGTGCAGGTTACAGAGTAGGTATGTTACTGCAGGATACAGAGTAGGTACGTTGCTGCAGTTACAGAGTAGGGATGTTGCTGCAGGTTACAGGGTAGGGATGTTGCTGCAGGTTACAGAGTAGGTACGTTGCTGCAGTTACAGAGTAGGGATGTTGCTGCAGGTTACAGAGTAGGGATGTTGCTGCAGGTTACAGAGTAGGTATGTTACTGCAGGTTACAGAGTAGGTATGTTGCTGCTGGATACAGAGTAGGTACGTTGCTGCAGTTACAGAGTAGGGATGTTGCTGCAGGTTACAGAGTAGGGATGTTGCTGCAGGTTACAGAGTAGGTATGTTACTGCTGGATACAGAGTAGGTATGTTGCTGCAGGTTACAGAGTAGGGATGTTGCTGCAGGTTACAGAGTAGGTATGTTGCTGCAGGTTACAGAGTAGGTATGTCGCTGCAGGTTATAGAGTAGGTATGTTGCTGCAGGTTACAGAGTAGGTATGTTGCTGCAGGTTACAGAGTAGGTATGTTGCTGCAGGTTACAGAGTAGGTATGTTGCTGCAGGTTACAGAGTAGGTATGTTGCTGCAGTTACAGAGTAGGTATGTCGCTGCAGGTTATAGAGTAGGTATGTTGCTGCAGGTTACAGAGTAGGTACGTTGCTGCAGTT
Source organism: Scyliorhinus torazame (assembly GCF_047496885.1). Taxonomy (NCBI): domain Eukaryota; kingdom Metazoa; phylum Chordata; class Chondrichthyes; order Carcharhiniformes; family Scyliorhinidae; genus Scyliorhinus; species Scyliorhinus torazame. Next base: position 112,016,661 of record NC_092728.1, on the reverse strand, counting down.
ACAGAGTAGGGATGTTGCTGCAGGTTACAGAGTAGGTATGTTGCTGCAGGTTACAGAGTAGGTACGTTGCTGCAGTTACAGAGTAGGTACAGCATTATTCTGTATTACTGGCACCTGTCAGTCACAGAGTCAGAGAAGTTTAGAGCAGGGAAACAGGCCCTTCCGCCCAACTTGTCCACGCCGCCCAGTTTCTACCACTGAGATGGTCCTAATTGCCCTTATTTGGCCCATATCCCTCTATACCCGACTTTCCCATATAACTGTCTAAATGCTGTTCAAAAGACAAAATTGTATCCGCCGCCACCACTGCCTCTGGCAGCTCGCTCCAGACTCACCACCCTCTGTGAAAACATTGTCCCTCTGGACCCTTTGGTATCTCTCCTCTCTCACCTAAACCTGTGCCCTCTAGTTTTAGACTCCCCTACCTTTGGGAAAAGATGGTGACTATCTACCTTATCTATTTCCCTCATTATTTTTGAGACCTCTGTAAGACCACCCTAAGCCTTCAATGCTCTGACTAATGGAACCATTCATATTCATTCTCTCTCTCTCTCTCTACGATCCTATTTTTAACATCATGAAACTATGTCTTTATCCCCATTGCATTTCCCGAAGTCCCTTTTTACAATTACAGCTTCCAGCCAACTGCAACACGCCCCCTCCCCAAGACACAGTCCGGAGTCTTTCAATCTCCTTCAACTGACATCTTGGAGAAATGAGAACTTTCTTCTGCATCTGGCAGAACATCATCTGCAGGACCGAGCAGTACTGGGTCAGCGTCGCCGGGTCAGCATCGCCGGGTCTGGGTCAGCGTCACCGGGTCAGCATCGCCGGGTCTGGGTCAGCGTCACCGGGTCAGCATCGCCGGGTCTGGGTCAGCGTCACCGGGTCAGCATCGCCGGGTCTGGGTCAGCGTCACCGGGTCAGCATCGCCGGGTCTGGGTCAGCATCACCGGGTCAGCATCGCCGGGTCTGGGTCAGCGTCGCCGGGTCTGGGTCAGCGTCGCCGGGTCAGCATCGCCGGGTCTGGGTCAGCGTCGCCGGGTCAGCATCGCCGGGTCTGGGTCAGCGTCGCCGGGTCAGCATCGCCGGGTCTGGGTCAGCGTCGCCGGGTCAGCATCGCCGGGTCTGGGTCAGCGTCGCCGGGTCAGCATCGCCGGGTCTGGGTCAGCGTCGCCGGCTCAGCATCGCCGGGTCTGGGTCAGCGTCGCCGGCTCAGCATCGCCGGGTCTGGGTCAGCGTCACCGGGTCAGCATCGCCGGGTCTGGGTCAGCGTCGCCGGGTCAGCATCGCCGGGTCTGGGTCAGCGTCGCCGGGTCAGCATCGCCGGGTCTGGGTCAGCGTCGCCGGCTCAGCATCGCCGGGTCTGGGTCAGCGTCACCGGGTCAGCATCGCCGGGTCTGGGTCAGCGTCGCCGGGTCAGCATCGCCGGGTCTGGGTCAGCGTCACCGGGTCAGCATCGCCGGGTCTGGGTCAGCGTCGCCGGGTCTGGGTCAGCGTCGCCGGGTCAGCATCGCCGGGTCTGGGTCAGCGTCGCCGGGTCAGCATCGCCGGGTCTGGGTCAGCGTCGCCGGGTCAGCATCGCCGGGTCTGGGTCAGCGTCGCCGGGTCAGCATCGCCGGGTCTGGGTCAGCGTCGCCGGGTCAGCATCGCCGGGTCAGCGTCGCTGGGTCAGCATCGCTCGGTCAGCATCGCCGGGTCAGCATCGCTCGGTCAGCATCGCCGGAAGCAATGTGCGTGTTTCACAATGACTGAACTGCAAGGACAACTAAATCTTTTCAAGGAAAGACAGAATCCATAAGAGAAGATTGAAGAAAATAGACCTTCAGACACTCTGGGACTGGAAGAGACAAACTCAGGGCAGTTGGAGGAACTTGTTGCTTCCTTGAAGGACTCTGGGAAGAAACTTCAGAAGAAGAATGATCTTCAACTGCAGGAAAGACCATCACAGCTTATCCTCCACTGCTGATGGTGACAAATGGCAGAGCAGGCTCAAAGGGCCGAATGGCCTTCTCCAGCTCCTATCTTCAATGTTTCTATGTATCCAAGACTGAAAAGGCATTGAAGACCTGAGATTTCAATCAACTTAGACCGCGGAGGAAAGAGCAACAATTTTCCTGTAAGACTGTCACAAAAAGGAGATCGGATTTCCAGTGATATTTTGGGAGGACTGTCTACGTCAGAGCAGCAATGGTAAGAGAGCCACATTCCTCCCTGTTGCAGGTTGCTCCATTCTGGGCAACGGGAAGAATTGCTGAGAATAAGGAGACAAGACAATGAGATGGATTTGCTGCAGTTAACATGGAGACAAGGTTACTGCACACAATTCTGCAGCTTCAGAAGCGCTAAAGATGCCGCCATAGTATCTGTGCCGACCTGAAGCCCTGGCGTTATGACAGCTTTAAACTGAGGCTTGCACCCTGGCAAGGTACCAGCTTTTCAGCAGTGTGATCCTCCATGGACTCTGACCTGGATTCAGGCAAGGCATTTTCTGTGGAAGACTCTTCATGGACAACAGGCGATTAAGTCGGCAACGCATTGGTACATTCAGTGGAACGAAGATCTGAATGTTGCTTAGCCACTAAAAGCCCAGCTGATTCTTTCAAAAAGCCAGCAGAGACACCATTAGGTGAATCCACCAACTGCAAAGATAAATCATTCTCTAAAACCTCAACCTCCAAGAGATCATTCATTGGGATGGCCACGTTTGCTGCACTGCCTTGTGGATCCTCTCCCTCCGAACGCCCTCCATGAAGAACTGAGAGATTCAAAACCTCAATGGCTGCCCAGGGTCCAGTGGATAGCATCTCTGTGAAAGAAACTTACTGCTGATGGTTTAAACTTCCTCAGCTTCTGAAGGTCAAATTTACACTGCTTCTGAATACAAGGTTGGAGATTCTTTGTCGAACCCCTGGGGTGTAGATAATATCTGAGGGGTATTGTGTTTGGTCCTGGCTAAACAAGTCAAGGGACATCTGTAAGAAGAAGGGACAGATAGGGTGGACAGTGAGAGCCTTCTCCCGCGGATGGATATGGCTGGCACGAGGGGACATAGCTTTAAACTGAGGGGTAATAGATATAGGACAGAGGTCAGAGGTAGGTTCTTTACGCAAAGAGTAGTGAGGCCGTGGAATGCCCTACCTGCTACAGTAGTGAACTCGCCAACATTGAGGGCATTTAAAAGTTTATTGGATAAACATATGGATGATAATGGCATAGTGTAGGTTAGATGGCTTTTGTTTCGGTGCAACATCGTGGGCCGAAGGGCCTGTACTGCGCTGTATCGTTCTATGTTCTATCTGTAACAAGAGGCAAAAGAATGCCTTATGCTTTGGGTGTGGCTGATGTAGTTTACTGGGAGGAGCCAGGTCTGTGTGAAAAGTCAGTAGGTCCTAGAACCCAAACTGAACAGAGGTGTTTCACTTTGATTCTGAAAGGTTCTCTCTCCAGAAGAAAAGCAAGTGAAACCTGGATGCTAACTTTATTCATGAGTGGTAATTAACATAGATTGGTTTCGTTAATTGGAATATTAGGAAGTAAGTGCTGGTTTCTTATTTTACTTAAGACCTGTTGTAACTGTTAACTGTAAAGCTATTTCTCTGTTGCTAATGTGGTTAAAGATACCGTTGGGTCAGTGCGATCATCACTCCTGTGGGAGAGTAACATTTCCTCACAGTCTTACAAATAGGAAATAGTTGGTTTCTTCTGGGATCTGAACAAAGGGAAAATCATAAAATGTTATTTGATTCCAATAATGAGGGCAATAGGAGGAACATGAAAGATTTCGAGAATTTCAGTTCAAAGAGGTGCTGAGGACAATGGAATCGTAGATGAAAAGGATATTTAAGGAGAGATGTTGAGTCGATTTGGTGGGCTGTGGGAAAGACCTTCTTGTTATAACCTGCCTACTTACCATTGGCGGGGGACTAATGACAATCCCACAATCCTGTGGGAGTATGAGCTTCCCCAATAAAGGGGGCAGAGAAACCATTAGTAAACTCCTAGTATAAATAAAGCTGGCCAGTTCAGGAACCAGCAGGAAGGAATGTGCAGCAAGGGAAGTTGCTGCTGCTGTTATATTTTTGTTATTGTAAATAAATGTTATTACTTTGTATCCTTAAAACTCGTGCTGGATTCTTCGTGGCCCTCACCAAACTGGCGACGAGGGTTAAAGTGAATAGCTGTCTACACTGCTGAAGCCACCTCCCTGGATTTTTGTTGGATACAGGTTGGAAGTTGTTTTCTATTACACCATGCCTCTGTACGGACGTTTGGATGTTTTTGATGCTGCGCTGGAAAGCTGGAACCAGTACACGCAACGGATGCGTTACTATTTCCGGGCAAACAACATCACTGAAAACGAGCGCCAGGTGGTCATATTGCTCACCGCCTGCGGGCCGCATACGTTTGGGGTGATTAGGAGCCTTATGTACCCAGCTGCGCCGGACACCAAAACGTTTGATGAACTTGTGAATATAGCGTGAATATACATTTTAACCCAACCCCGTCCACGATAGTCCAGCGTTACCGGTTTAATACCGCTGAGAGGACCCCAGGAGAACCCCTTGCCGATTTTCTATCCCGGCTACTCAGGATTGCGGAGTACTGTGACTATGGTGAGACCTTGTCAGAAATGTTACGCGACCGTTTGGTTTGCGGTATTAACAATGCGGCCACCCAGAGAAAGTTGTCAGCTGAGCCAACATTGACATTTCAACAGGCCATTCAAATAGTATTGTCCCGAGAGAGCGCAGAACGAGGAGTGCAGGAGTTACAGGGAATGGAAGTGCATGCCTTGGGGCGCAACACCTTCCGTCCGAAAACGTCCCCCCCTACTCCTGCGGTACCTTGGGCGAGGCAACGTCCGGACCAACGCCAGTGGCCGTCAGACATTCCTCCCCAAAGGGAGCCTTCTCCAGAACCAATGGATGAGGAGCCATGTCCGTGTCAGACTTGTAGGCGCCGACCCCGTCGCGTACGGCGGTCCTGGGGGCGCCAGAGGCGCCGTCGTTCCGACCGAAACTGGGACCAGCCCAGGGGCTGTAACTGGGACCAGCCCAGGGGCCGTACCTTCCATGTGGATGAACCTGCGGCGAATACTCCTGAGGACGTGGAGACGGAGGACGACTGCCTGCAGCTGCATTGTGTGGCAGCTCCCCGTGTGGCCCCCATTAAGGTGACAGTACGGGTCAATGGCCACCCGCTTGAGATGGAGTTGGACACTGGCGCAGCGGTCTCCGTGATCGCCCAGAGGACATTCGACCGCATCAAGCAGGGTATACAGACCCCTACATTAACCGACTCACAGGCCAGGTTGGCCACCTACACGGGGGAACCACTGGACATTGCAGGAACTACGATGACCCCTGTTGTTTATGGACGCCAGGAGGGGCGTTTCCCACTTATCGCGGTGCGCGGCCATGGGCCCAGCCTGTTGGGTCGGGACTGGTTGCGCCATTTGCGGTTGCAATGGCAGCACATCCTCCAAACAGTTTCTGGAGGGTTGACTGAGGTGCTAGGACGATACCCAGATGTATTCCAGCCTGGTTTGGGGAAAATAAAAGGGGCCGTAGCCCGTATCCAAGTCGAACCAGGAGCCACGCCGTGCTATTTCCGGGCGCGCCCGGTGCCTTACGCCTTGCTCGAGAAGGTAGAAGGGGAGCTCACTCATTTGGAGAGTTTGGGTATTATCAGGCCTGTCCGTTTTGCTGACTGGGCAGCACCAATTGTACCTGTAATGAAGTCAGATGCCACAGTTCGCTTGTGTGGCGACTATAAACTTACAGTGAATACGGCTTCCCGACTCGACCGATATCCAATGCCTCGCATAGAGGATCTCTACGCGAAGCTTGCAGGCGGACTCTCGTTCACAAAATTAGATATGAGTCACGCCTACCGGCAGTTGGAGCTGGACCCTGCCTCCCGACCATATGTACCGATTAATACACACCGGGGCCTGTATGAATATACACGGTTGCCCTTTGGAGTATCCTCTGCCTGCGCAATTTTTCAACGTGTTATGGAGGGCATTTTGAGAGGTTTACCACATGTTGCTGTCTACCTAGATGACGTTTTGATTACAGGGACGTCGGAGCAGGAACATTTGGAAAATCTGGAGGCTGTCCTTAGACGCCTTTCGGAGGCTGGAGTCCGTTTACGTCACACAAACTGCGTATTTCAGTCAAAGGAAGTAGTTTACCTAGGTTATCGGGTGGACCGCGAAGGTTTGCACCCCGTCGCAGAGGAGGTGCGCGCGATTCAACAGGCCCCCGCCCCGACTGACACTTTGCATCTTCGTTCTTTTCTCGGTCTCGTAAACTATTACGGGAAGTTCCTCCCCAATCTGGCAACTACGCTGGCCCCTTTGCACCTTCTGCGAAAGAAAAATCACACCTGGGTTTGGGGTCAGCCGCAAGAAACCGCTTTCCGGCGGGTAAAGCAACAATTGTCGTCGTCTGGGTTACTAACCCACCATGATCCTGGAAAGCCTTTGCTCGTCACATGTGATGCATCCCCGTATGGTATTGGGCCGTCCTGTCCCACAAGATGGAGAACGGGGCCAAGGGACCGATAGCTTTCGCCTCCCGCACATTGACTGCAGCGGAGAAAAAGTACGCGCAGATCGAGAAGGAGGGCCTGGCAGTGTTTTTTGCGGTGAAACGCTTCCACCAGTACGTGTATGGCCGCCATTTCACTATCGTGACTGATCATAAGCCTCTGCTGGGACTTTTCAGAGAGGATAAGCCAATACCGGCCATTGCTCCGCACGGATCCAGCGCTGGGCTTTGTTGTTTGCTGCATACGAGTATTCTCTGGAGCACAAACCAGGAACACAGATAGCAAATGCCGACGCACTGAGCCGATTGCCTTTATCGACCGGCCCCATGTCGATCCCCACGACCGTGAGGTGGTTGCAACCCTAAATTTTATGGACACCTTGCCTGTCACGGCATCACAGATCCGTGAGTGGACCCAGACGGAGCCAGTCCTGTCAAAGGTTCGGCACATAGTCCTGTATGGTGGGCAGCATAAACAGCTCCCAGGCGAGTTGCGGGCATTTTCCTCCAAGTTGTCAGAATTCAGCGTGGAAGACGGCATCCTCTTGTGGGGGACGCGTGTGATTGTCCCGGAAAAAGGACTGGAGCTGATTCTAACAGACTTGCACAATGGGCATCCAGGTGTGACCAAAATGAAAATGTTGGCCCGGAGTTATGTCTGGCCTCGACACCGACATTGAGAAGGTGGCCCAAAACTGCTCCATTTGCCAGGAGCATCAGAAGCTTCCGCCGGCTGCGCCCCTACATCACTGGGAATGGCCAGGGCGGCCTTGGGCACGCTTGCATGCAGATTTCGCAGGCCTTTTTCAAGGATCCATGTTCCTTCTATTAATTGACGCCCAGTCTAAATGGCTAGAGGTGCATAAGATGCAGGGGACAACGTCCTGCGCAACAATTGAAAAGATGCGTTTATCGTTTAGTACGCATGGCCTCCCCGAGGTGCTGGTCACGGATAATGGCACTCCATTCACGAGTGAGGAGTTTGCTAGGTTTACAAAGATGAACGGCATCCGCCATATCCGCACTGCCCCTTACCACCCGGCTTCAAATGGGTTGGCAGAGCGTGCAGTGCAAACATTCAAAAGAGGCCTAAAGAAGCAGTCTTCCGGATCAATGGACACGAGACTGGCTCGCTTTTTGTTTACGTACAGGACCACCCCCCTTCGTATGGTTTTCCCGGACATTGGCGCAAAAGTACTCCGCACACAAGAACGTCAGGGACAGGGATTTTCTCGGCATCGGCCGATTCGGCAGTTTGCACCCGGTGACCCAGTGTTCGTTCGGAATTTTGCTGGCGGTGCCCAATGGGTTCCTGGTGTAATCCTTCGCCAAACGGGCCCTATATCTTATCAGGTGCAAGCCCAGGGTCGTCTCCAGCGCAAACATGTAGACCACGTTCGGTCCAGAAGACTAGCCCCTCAAAAGATTCCCCGCCCCCGGAGCTCATTTCTACAGCCGCAGAGACCAGAGACAAGGGAAGGTAGTCCTGACAATCTTCCACTGGTGCCTCACTCGAAGCCTGCGCAGGTCGTTACGGAACCAAATGGAGATAGAGACGCTGACATGACGGAGGCAGCAGACTCTGACTCCGAGATGGAGACACAGGATGCATCAGAGGGGGAATCCTCGGGCCCACGGGCCGTGGATGTACAACCGTTACGCCGTTTATCACGGAAGCGCCGGTCTCCGTCTCGTTACGCGCCGCCTGATCCAGCGCCGCGTGCAAATGGTGTCCGGCCTGCGGCCAAACGTGTCCGACGCCCTCCTTCGCCAGGGTCTTCGGTGGATTCCTTGGACTTTGGGGGGGAGGGATGTTATAACCTGCCTGCTTACCATTGGCTGGGGACTAATGAAAATCCACAATCCTGTGGGAATATGAGCTTCCCCAATGAGGGGGGCGGAGAAACCATTCGTAAACTCCTAGTATAAATAAAGCTGGCCAGTTTAGGAACCAGCAGGAAAAAGTATGTAGCAAGGGAAGTTGCTGCTGCTGCTGTTATATATATATGTTATTGTAAATAAATGTTATTACTTTGTATCCTTAAAACTCGTGCTGGATTCTTCGTGGCCCTCAAAACTTCTGATGGATTTTAATTGCACCAAGGAATATGGGGAGAAAGCGGGAATATGGCTCTGATATCGAGGGTCAGTCATGATCATAATGAAGGGCGGAGCAGGCTCAAAAATCCGAATGGCCTCCTCCTGCTCCGAGTTTCTGCTTCGGGGTGGGAGAAAATGAAGTTTGAATCCGCCATCCAGTCAAGCCAGAAAGATCTTGGAGCTGTGAAGCAACTGTGCTAACCACTGTGCTGCCGTGCTGCTGTATAAGAGAGAGTTGCCTGGGAAGTGTTTCCTTGTGGGTCTGAACAAGGAGGTAGTCTTTCAGGATGAATGTTAGGGAAGACTAGTTTATGTGGCAGTAATCTTCTGTTACTGGACCTGTTACTGCTGAGAAGCAATCTTGTTTCTGAAAGTTTCTTGAATTTCCACAGCACAGTAGAAGTGAGTTTTAGAGGTTATTTGGTATGCCTTTCTTAAAGCAACAGCAACTTTGCCTTGGGTAATATTACCAGAATTCTATAGTTAAACATCTATCACAGAATTTACAGTGCAGGAAGCTATTCTGCCCATGAAGTCTGCACCGGCCCTTGGAAAGAGCACCCCACTTAAGCCCATGCCTCCATCCAACCCCTCTAACTGCCCCTCCCCCCCGAATATTTTTGGACACTAAGAGCAATTTATCATGGCCAATAAACCTAACCTGCACATCTTTGGACTGTGGGAGGAAACCGGAGCACCCGGAGGAAACCCACGCAGACACGGGGAGAACGTGCAGACTCCGCACAGACAGTGACCCAAGCCGGAATCGAACCTTGGACCCTGGAGCTGTGAAGCAATTGTGCTAACCACCGTGCTAACCACTGTGCTATCGTGCTGCTGTATAAGAGAGAGTTGCCTGGGAAGTGGTTCCTTGTGGGTCTGAACAAGGAGGAAGACTTTCAGGGTGAATGTAAGGGAAGACTAGTTTATGACTAGTTTAAGACTAGTTTAAGACCAGTTTAGGACTAGTTTAGGGAAGACTAGTTTGAAACGTGTAGCTGTAAATCTTGTCTGCTTACGTTTTCTTCTCTCGTTTTAAAATGCCAAAAGTGTTACTGGACCTGTTAATGCTGAGATGAATACATTTCCTTCTTGGTTCCAGAATATAAATCTGAAGGAACACACCCTGTACAGAGAGTGATATCCCTGTACACACACCCTGTACAGAGAGTGATATCAGTGTACACACACACTGTAGAGAGTGATATCAGTGTACACACACCCTGTACAGAGAGTGATATCCCTGTACACACATCCCGTACAGAGAGTGATATCCCTGTACACACACCCTGTACAGAGAGTGATATCAGTGTACACACACCCTGTACAGAGAGTGATATCCCTGTACACACAGCCCGTACAGAGAGTGATGTCCCTGTACACACACCCTGTACAGAGAGATATATTTTAGTACACACAACGTGTACAGAGAGTGATATCCCTGTACACACACCCTGTACAGAGAGTGATATCAGTGTACACACAACGTGTACAGAGAGTGATATCCCTGTACACACACTCTGTACAGAGAATAATATCCCTGTACACACACCCTGTACAGAGAGTGATATCCCTGTACACACACACTGTGTACAGAGAGTGATATCAGTGTACACACACCCTGTACAGAGAGTGATATCAGTGTACACACACCCTGTACAGAGAGTGATATCAGGGTCCACACACCCTGTACAGAGAGTGATATCCCTGTACACACACACTGTGTACAGAGAGTGATATCCCTGTACACACACCCTGTACAGAGAGTGATATCCCTGTACACACACCCTGTACAGAGAGTGATATCAGAGTACACACACCCTGTACAGAGAGTGATATCAGTGTCCACACACCCTGTACAGAGAGTGATATCCCTGTACACACACGCTGTACAGAGAGTGATATCCCTGTACACACACACTGTACAGAGAGTGATATCAGTGTACACACACACTGTAGAGAGTGATATCAGTGTCCACACACCCTGTACAGAGAGTGATATCAGGGTCCACACACCCTGTACAGAGAGTGATATCCCTGTACACACACCCTGTACAGAGAGTGATATCCCTGTACACACACGCTGTACAGAGAGTGATATCAGTGTACACACACCCTGTACAGAGAGTGATATCAGTGTACACACACCCTGTACAGAGAGTGATATCCCTGTACACACACCCTGTACAGAGAGTGATATCAGTGTACACACACCCTGTACAGAGAGTGATATCAGTGTACACACACCCTTTACAGAGAGTGATGTCCCTGTACACACACACTGTAGAGAGTGATATCAGTGTCCACACACCCTGTACAGAGAGTGATATCAGTGTACACACACCCTGTACAGAGAGTGATATCCCTGTACACACATCCTGTACAGAGAGTGATATCAGTGTACACACACCCTGTACAGAGAGTGATGTCCCTGTACACACACCCTGTACAGAGAGTGATATCCCTGTACACACACCCTGTACAGAGAGTGATATCCCTGAACACAGAGTGTACAGAGAGTGATATCCCTGTACACACACCCTGTACAGAGAGTGATATCCCTGTACACACACCCTGTACAGAGAGTGATATCAGTGTACACACACCCTGTACAGAGAGTGATATCAGGGCCCACTCACCCTGTACAGAGAGTGATATCCCTGTACACACACCCTGTACAGAGAGTGATGTCCCTGAACACACACACTGTACAGAGAGTGATATCAGTGTACACACACACTGTACAGAGAGTGATATCCCTGTACACACACGCTGTACAGAGAGTGATATCAGTGTACACACACCCTGTACAGAGAGTGATATCCCTGTACACACACCCTGTACAGAGAGTGATATCAGGGTCCACACACCCTGTACAGAAAGTGATATCAGTGTACACACACCCTGTACAGAGAGTGATATCCCTGTACACACACCCTGTACAGAGAGTGATGTCCCTGTACACACACGCTGTACAGAGAGTGATATCAGTGTACACACACCCTGTACAGAGAGTGATATCCCAGTACACACACACTGTACAGAGAGTGATATCAGGGTCCACACACCCTGTACAGAGAGTGATATCCCTGTACACACACACTGTACAGAGAGTGATGTCCCTGAACACACACCCTGTACAGAGAGTGATGTCCCTGTACACACACCCTGTACAGAGAGTGATATCCCTGTACACACACCCTGTACAGAGAGTGATATCCCTGTACACACACACTGTACAGAGAGTGACGTCCCTGAACACACACCCTGTACAGAGAGTGATATCAGGGTCCACACACCCTGTACAGAGGGTGATATCCCTGTACACACACCCTGTACAGAGAGTGATATCAGTGTACACACACCCTGTACAGAGAGTGATATCCCTGTACACACACACTGTACAGAGAGTGATGTCCCTGAACACACACCCTGTACAGAGAGTGATGTCCCTGTACACACACCCTGTACAGCGAGTGATATCCCTGTCACACACCCTGTACAGAGAGTGATATCCCTGTACACACACGCTGTACAGAGAGTGATATCCCTGTACACACACCCTGTACAGAGAGTGATATCAGTGTACACACACACTGTAGAGAGTGATATCAGTGTCCACACACCCTGTACAGAGTGATATCAGGGTCCACACACCCTGTACAGAGAGTGATATCCCTGTACACACACCCTGTACAGAGAGTGATATCCCTGTACACACACGCTGTACAGAGAGTGATATCAGTGTACACACACCCTGTACAGAGAGTGATATCAGTGTACACACACCCTGTACAGAGAGTGATATTCCTGTACACACACCCTGTACAGAGAGTGATATCAGTGTACACACACCCTGTACAGAGAGTGATATCAGTGTACACACACCCTTTACAGAGAGTGATGTCCCTGTACACACACACTGTAGAGAGTGATATCAGTGTCCACACACCCTGTACAGAGAGTGATATCAGTGTACACACACCCTGTACAGAGAGTGATATCCCTGTACACACACCCTGTACAGAGAGTGATATCAGTGTACACACACCCTGTACAGAGAGTGATATCCCTGTACACACACCCTGTACAGAGAGTGATATCAGTGTACACACACCCTGTACAGAGAGTGATGTCCCTGTACACACACCCTGTACAGAGAGTGATATCCCTGTACACACACCCTGTACAGAGAGTGATATCCCTGAACACAGAGTGTACAGAGAGTGATATCCCTGTACACACACCCTGTACAGAGAGTGATATCCCTGTACACACACCCTGTACAGAGAGTGATATCAGTGTACACACACCCTGTACAGAGAGTGATATCAGGGCCCACACACCCTGTACAGAGAGTGATATCCCTGTACACACACCCTGTACAGAGAGTGATGTCCCTGAACACACACACTGTACAGAGAGTGATATCAGTGTACACACACACTGTACAGAGAGTGATATCCCTGTACACACACGCTGTACAGAGAGTGATATCAGTGTACACACACCCTGTACAGAGAGTGATATCCCTGTACACACACCCTGTACAGAGAGTGATATCCCTGTACACACACCCTGTACAGAGAGTGATATCAGGGTCCACACACCCTGTACAGAGAGTGATATCAGTGTACACACACCCTGTACAGAGAGTGATATCAGGGTCCACACACCCTGTACAGAGAGTGATATCCCTGTACACACACACTGTGTACAGAGAGTGATATCCCTGTACACACACCCTGTACAGAGAGTGATATCCCTGTACACACACCCTGTACAGAGAGTGATATCAGAGTACACACACCCTGTACAGAGAGTGATATCAGTGTCCACACACCCTGTACAGAGAGTGATATCCCTGTACACACACGCTGTACAGAGAGTGATATCCCTGTACACACACCCTGTACAGAGAGTGATATCAGTGTACACACACACTGTAGAGAGTGATATCAGTGTCCACACACCCTGTACAGAGAGTGATATCAGGGTCCACACACCCTGTACAGAGAGTGATATCGCTGTACACACACCCTGTACAGAGAGTGATATCCCTGTACACACACGCTGTACAGAGAGTGATATCAGTGTACACACACCCTGTACAGAGAGTGATATCAGTGTACACACACCCTGTACAGAGAGTGATATCCCTGTACACACACCCTGTACAGAGAGTGATATCAGTGTACACACACCCTGTACAGAGAGTGATATCAGTGTACACACACCCTTTACAGAGAGTGATGTCCCTGTACACACACACTGTAGAGAGTGATATCAGTGTCCACACACCCTGTACAGAGAGTGATATCAGTGTACACACACCCTGTACAGAGAGTGATATCCCTGTACACACACCCTGTACAGAGAGTGATATCAGTGTACACACACCCTGTACAGAGAGTGATATCCCTGTACACACACCCTGTACAGAGAGTGATATCAGTGTACACACACCCTGTACAGAGAGTGATGTCCCTGTACACACACCCTGTACAGAGAGTGATATCCCTGTACACACACCCTGTACAGAGAGTGATATCCCTGAACACAGAGTGTACAGAGAGTGATATCCCTGTACACACACCCTGTACAGAGAGTGATATCCCTGTACACACACCCTGTACAGAGAGTGATATCAGTGTACACACACCCTGTACAGAGAGTGATATCAGGGCCCACTCACCCTGTACAGAGAGTGATATCCCTGTACACACACCCTGTACAGAGAGTGATGTCCCTGAACACACACCCTGTACAGAGAGTGATATCAGTGTACACACACCCTGTACAGAGAGTGATATCCCTGTACACACACGCTGTACAGAGAGTGATATCAGTGTACACACACCCTGTACAGAGAGTGATATCCCTGTACACACACCCTGTACAGAGAGTGATATCCCTGTACACACACCCTGTACAGAGAGTGATATCAGGGTCCACACACCCTGTACAGAGAGTGATATCAGTGTACACACACCCTGTACAGAGAGTGATATCCCTGTACACACACCCTGTACAGAGAGTGATGTCCCTGTACACACACGCTGTACAGAGAGTGATATCAGTGTACACACACCCTGTACAGAGAGTGATATCCCAGTACACACACACTGTACAGAGAGTGATATCAGGGTCCACACACCCTGTACAGAGAGTGATATCCCTGTACACACACACTGTACAGAGAGTGATGTCCCTGAACACACACCCTGTACAGAGAGTGATGTCCCTGTACACACACCCTGTACAGAGAGTGATATCCCTGTACACACACCCTGTACAGAGAGTGATATCCCTGTACACACACACTGTACAGAGAGTGACGTCCCTGAACACACACCCTGTACAGAGAGTGATATCAGGGTCCACACACCCTGTACAGAGGGTGATATCCCTGTACACACACCCTGTACAGAGAGTGATATCAGTGTACACACACCCTGTACAGAGAGTGATATCCCTGTACACACACACTGTACAGAGAGTGATGTCCCTGAACACACACCCTGTACAGAGAGTGATGTCCCTGTACACACACCCTGTACAGCGAGTGATATCCCTGTCACACACCCTGTACAGAGAGTGATATCCCTGTACACACACACTGTACAGAGAGTGATGTCCCTGAACACACACCCTGTACAGAGAGTGATGTCCCTGTACACACACACTGTACAGAGAGTGATATCAGGGTCCACACACCCTGTACAGAGAGTGATGTCCCTGAACACAGACCCTGTACAGAGAGTGATGTCCCTGTACACACACACTGTACAGAGAGATATATTTTAGTACACACAACGTGTACAGAGGGTGATATCCCTGTACACACACCCTGTACAGAGAGTGATATCCCTGTACACACACACTGTACAGAGAGTGATGTCCCTGTACACACACACTGTACAGAGGGTGATATCCCTGTACACACACCCTGTACAGAGAGTGATATCAGTGTACACACACACTGTACAGAGAGTGATGTCCCTGTACACACACCCTGTACAGAGAGTGATATCAGGGTCCACACACCCTGTACAGAGGGTGATATCCCTGTACACACACCCTGTACAGAGAGTGATATCAGTGTACACACACCCTGTACAGAGAGTGATATCCCTGTACACACACACTGTACAGAGAGTGATGTCCCTGAACACACACCCTGTACAGAGAGTGATGTCCCTGTACACACACCCTGTACAGCGAGTGATATCCCTGTCACACACCCTGTACAGAGAGTGATATCCCTGTACACACACACTGTACAGAGAGTGATGTCCCTGAACACACACCCTGTACAGAGAGTGATGTCCCTGTACACACACACTGTACAGAGAGTGATATCAGGGTCCACACACCCTGTACAGAGAGTGATGTCCCTGAACACAGACCCTGTACAGAGAGTGATGTCCCTGTACACACACCCTGTACAGAGAGATATATTTTAGTACACACAACGTGTACAGAGGGTGATATCCCTGTACACACACCCTGTACAGAGAGTGATATCCCTGTACACACACACTGTACAGAGAGTGATGTCCCTGTACACACACACTGTACAGAGGGTGATATCCCTGTACACACACCCTGTACAGAGAGTGATATCAGTGTACACACACACTGTACAGAGAGTGATGTCCCTGTACACACACCCTGTACAGAGAGTGATATCAGGGTCCACACACCCTGTACAGAGGGTGATATCCCTGTACACACACCCTGTACAGAGAGTGATATCAGTGTCCACACACCCTGTACAGAGAGTGATATCCCTGTACACACACGCTGTACAGAGAGTGATATCCCTGTATACACACCCTGTACAGAGAGTGATATCAGTGTACACACACACTGTAGAGAGTGATATCAGTGTCCACACACCCTGTACAGAGAGTGATATCAGGGTCCACACACCCTGTACAGAGAGTGATATCCCTGTACACAAACCCTGTACAGAGAGTGATATCCCTGTACACACACGCTGTACAGAGAGTGATATCAGTGTACACACACCCTGTACAGAGAGTGATATCAGTGTACACACACCCTGTACAGAGAGTGATATCCCTGTACACACACCCTGTACAGAGAGTGATATCAGTGTACACACACCCTGTACAGAGAGTGATATCAGTGTACACACACCCTTTACAGAGAGTGATGTCCCTGTACACACACACTGTAGAGAGTGATATCAGTGTCCACACACCCTGTACAGAGAGTGATATCAGTGTACACACACCCTGTACAGAGAGTGATATCCCTGTACACACACCCTGTACAGAGAGTGATATCAGTGTACACACACCCTGTACAGAGAGTGATATCCCTGTACACACACCCTGTACAGAGAGTGATATCAGTGTACACACACCCTGTACAGAGAGTGATGTCCCTGTACACACACCCTGTACAGAGAGTGATATCCCTGTACACACACCCTGTACAGAGAGTGATATCCCTGTACACACACCCTGTACAGAGAGTGATATCAGTGTACACACACCCTGTACAGAGAGTGATATCAGGGCCCACACACCCTGTACAGAGAGTGATATCCCTGTACACACACCCTGTACAGAGAGTGATGTCCCTGAACACACACACTGTACAGAGAGTGATATCAGTGTACACACACACTGTACAGAGAGTGATATCCCTGTACACACACGCTGTACAGAGAGTGATATCAGTGTACACACACCCTGTACAGAGAGTGATATCCCTGTACACACACCCTGTACAGAGAGTGATATCCCTGTACACACACCCTGTACAGAGAGTGATATCAGGGTCCACACACCCTGTACAGAGAGTGATATCAGTGTACACACACCCTGTACAGAGAGTGATATCAGGGTCCACACACCCTGTACAGAGAGTGATATCCCTGTACACACACACTGTGTACAGAGAGTGATATCCCTGTACACACACCCTGTACAGAGAGTGATATCCCTGTACACACACCCTGTACAGAGAGTGATATCAGAGTACACACACCCTGTACAGAGAGTGATATCAGTGTCCACACACCCTGTAGAGAGTGATATCAGTGTCCACACACCCTGTACAGAGAGTGATATCAGGGTCCACACACCCTGTACAGAGAGTGATATCCCTGTACACACACCCTGTACAGAGAGTGATATCCCTGTACACACACGCTGTACAGAGAGTGATATCAGTGTACACACACCCTGTACAGAGAGTGATATCAGTGTACACACACCCTGTACAGAGAGTGATATTCCTGTACACACACCCTGTACAGAGAGTGATATCAGTGTACACACACCCTTTACAGAGAGTGATGTCCCTGTACACACACACTGTAGAGAGTGATATCAGTGTCCACACACCCTGTACAGAGAGTGATATCAGTGTACACACACCCTGTACAGAGAGTGATATCCCTGTACACACACCCTGTACAGAGAGTGATATCAGTGTACACACACCCTGTACAGAGAGTGATATCTCTGTACACACACCCTGTACAGAGAGTGATATCAGTGTACACACACCCTGTACAGAGAGTGATGTCCCTGTACACACACCCTGTACAGAGAGTGATATCCCTGTACACACACCCTGTACAGAGAGTGATATCCCTGAACACAGAGTGTACAGAGAGTGATATCCCTGTACACACACCCTGTACAGAGAGTGATATCCCTGTACACACACCCTGTACAGAGAGTGATATCAGTGTACTCACACCCTGTACAGAGAGTGATATCAGGGCCCACTCACCCTGTACAGAGAGTGATATCCCTGTACACACACCCTGTACAGAGAGTGATGTCCCTGAACACACACACTGTACAGAGAGTGATATCAGTGTACACACACACTGTACAGAGAGTGATATCCCTGTACACACACGCTGTACAGAGAGTGATATCAGTGTACACACACCCTGTACAGAGAGTGATATCCCTGTACACACACCCTGTACAGAGAGTGATATCCCTGTACACACACCCTGTACAGAGAGTGATATCAGGGTCCACACACCCTGTACAGAGAGTGATATCAGTGTACACACACCCTGTACAGAGAGTGATATCCCTGTACACACACCCTGTACGGAGAGTGATGTCCCTGTACACACACGCTGTACAGAGAGTGATATCAGTGTACACACACCCTGTACAGAGAGTGATATCCCAGTACACACACACTGTACAGAGAGTGATATCAGGGTCCACACACCCTGTACAGAGAGTGATATCAGTGTACACACACCCTGTACAGAGAGTGATATCAGTGTACACACACCCTTTACAGAGAGTGATATCAGGGTCCACACACCCTGTACAGAGAGTGATATCCCTGTACACACACACTGTACAGAGAGTGATGTCCCTGAACACACACCCTGTACAGAGAGTGATATCAGTGTACACACGCTGTACAGAGAGTGATATCAGGGTCCACACACCCTGTACAGAGAGTGATATCCCTGTACACACACACTGTACAGAGAGTGATGTCCCTGAACACACACCCTGTACAGAGAGTGATGTCCCTGTACACACACCCTGTACAGAGAGTGATATCCCTGTACACACACCCTGTACAGAGAGTGATATCCCTGTACACACACACTGTACAGAGAGTGACGTCCCTGAACACACACCCTGTACAGAGAGTGATATCAGGGTCCACACACCCTGTACAGAGGGTGATATCCCTGTACACACACCCTGTACAGAGAGTGATATCAGTGTACACACACCCTGTACAGAGAGTGATATCCCTGTACACACACACTGTACAGAGAGTGATGTCCCTGAACACACACCCTGTACAGAGAGTGATGTCCCTGTACACACACCCTGTACAGCGAGTGATATCCCTGTCACACACCCTGTACAGAGAGTGATATCCCTGTACACACACACTGTACAGAGAGTGATGTCCCTGAACACACACCCTGTACAGAGAGTGATGTCCCTGTACACACACACTGTACAGAGAGTGATATCAGGGTCCACACACCCTGTACAGAGAGTGATGTCCCTGAACACAGACCCTGTACAGAGAGTGATGTCCCTGTACACACACCCTGTACAGAGAGATATATTTTAGTACACACAACGTGTACAGAGGGTGATATCCCTGTACACACACCCTGTACAGAGAGTGATATCCCTGTACACACACACTGTACAGAGAGTGATGTCCCTGTACACACACACTGTACAGAGGGTGATATCCCTGTACACACACCCTGTACAGAGAGTGATATCAGTGTACACACACACTGTACAGAGAGTGATGTCCCTGTACACACACCCTGTACAGAGAGTGCTATCCCTGTACACACACACTGTACAGAGGGTGATATCCCTGTACACACACCCTGTATAGAGAGTGATATCAGTGTACACACACCCTGTACAGAGAGTGATATCCCTGTACACACACACTGTACAGAGAGTGATGTCCCTGTACACACACCCTGTACAGAGAGTGATATCAGTGTACACACACCCTGTACAGAGAGTGATATCCCTGTACACACACACTGTACAGAGAGTGATGTCCCTGAACACACACCCTGTACAGAGAGTGATGTCCCTGTACACACACCCTGTACAGCGAGTGATATCCCTGTACACACACCCTGTACAGAGAGTGATATCCCTGTACACACACACTGTACAGAGAGTAATGTCCCTGAACACACACCCTGTATAGAGAGTGATGTCCCTGTACACACACACTGTACAGAGAGTGATATCAGGGTCCACACACCCTGTACAGAGAGTGATGTCCCTGAACACAGACCCTGTACAGAGAGTGATGTCCCTGTACACACACCCTGTACAGAGAGATATATTTTAGTACACACAACGTGTACAGAGAGTGATATCCCTGTACACACACCCTGTACAGAGAGTGATATCAGTGTACACACAACGTGTACAGAGAGTGATATCCCTGTACACACACCCTGTACAGAGAATAATATCCCTGTACACACACCCTGTACAGAGAGTGATATCCCTGTACACACACACTGTGTACAGAGAGTGATGTCCCTGTACACACACCCTGTACAGAGAGTGATATCAGTGTGTACACACCCTGTACAGAGAGTGATATCCCTGTACACACACCGTGTACAGAGAGTGATATCAGGGTCCACACACCCTGTACAGAGAGTGCTATCCCTGTACACACACCGTGTACAGAGAGTGATATCAGGGTCCACACACACTGTACAGAGAGTGATATCAGTGTACACACACACTGTACAGAGAGTGATATCAGGGTCCACACACCCTGTACAGAGAGTGATATCCCTGTACACACACCCTGTACAGAGAGTGATATCAGGGTCCACACACCCTGTACAGAGAGTGATATCCCTGTACACACACCCTGTACAGAGAATAATATCCCTGTACACACACCCTGTACAGAGAGTGATATCAGTGTACACACACACTGTACAGAGAGTGATATCCCTGTACACACACGCTGTACAGAGAGTGATATCAGTGTACACACACCCTGTACAGAGAGTGATATCCCTGTACACACACCCTGTACAGAGAGTGGTATCCCTGTACACACACCCTGTACAGAGAGTGATATCAGGGTCCACACACCCTGTACAGAGAGTGATATCAGTGTACACACACACTGTACAGAGAGTGATATCCCTGTACACACACGCTGTACAGAGAGTGATATCAGTGTACACACACCCTGTTCAGAGAGTGATATCCCTGTACACACACTGTACAGAGAGTGATGTCCCTGTACACACGCTGTACAGAGAGTGATATCAGGGTCCACATACCCTGTACAGAGAGTGATATCCCTGTACACACACCCTGTACAGAGAGTGATATCAGTATACACACACCCTGTACAGAGAGTGATGTCCCTGTACACACACCCTGTACAGAGAGTGATATCCCTGTACACACACCCTGTACAGAGAGTGATGTCCCTGTACACACACACTGTACAGAGAGTGATATCCCTGTACACACACCCTGTACAGAGAGTGATGTCCCTGTACACACACACTGTAGAGAGTGATATCAGTGTACACACACCCTGTACAGAGAGTGATATCCCTGTACACACACCCTGTACAGAGAGTGATATCAGGGTCCACATACCCTGTACAGAGAGTGATATCCCTGTACACACACCCTGTACAGAGAGTGATATCCCTGTACACACGCAGTGTGTCGCAGGGTGAGTCGAGGTGAGTTCAACAACTTCAGATGATTAGCTCTACCCCACCTCGACCCATTTGTTTTCATTCCATTTCATTTTAACTGTCTTTTACCATTTATATCTATTTTGTCTTTCTTTATATATATTTCTCCCCCCTAACGTATCCCCCCTCTCCTTACCTTTTTCCCCTTTGCTTCCCCTCTCTCCTACTCATGTCCCCCCTCCCCATGTTTCCTCTGTCACAGTTTACCCTCTGATCTTAGTTTATCTGTTGTTTGGTCTTTCACACCTTTTGTTCTCTCTGGGGACTGCCGTTAGCACTCTGTTCCCTTGGTTTCTGTGGCTATCACTCATCTTTCATTCCCCCACCCTACAGTATAAATATCTCCCACTTTCTCTGCCTTTAGCTTTGACAAAGGGTCACCTGGACTCGAAACGTCGGCTCGTTTCTCTCCCTACAGACGCTGCCAGACCTGCTGAGATTTTCCAGCATTTTCTCTTTTGGTTTCAGATTCCAGCATCCGCAGTAATTTGCTTTTATCCAGTGTTTCGGGAGTTCCACACTGTGTAACCGACTGTATTCTGGCGCATGCGCAGACTGGCCGGTGTATTCTGGCGCATGCGCAGACTGGCCGGTGTATTCTGGCGCATGCGCAGACTGGCCGCTGTATTCTGGCGCATGCGCAGACTGGCCGGTGTATTCTGGCGCATGCGCAGACTGGCCGGTGTATTCTGGCGCATGCGCAGACTGGCCGCTGTATTCTGGCGCATGCGCAGACTGGCCGGTGTATTCTGGCGCATGCGCAGACTGGCCGGTGTATTCTGGCGCATGCGCAGACTGGCCGGTGTATTCTGGCGCATGCGCAGACTGGCCGGTGTATTCTGGCGCATGCGCAGACTGGCCGCTGTATTCTGGCGCATGCGCAGACTGGCCGGCGCATGCGCAGACTGGCCAGTGTATTCTGGCGCATGCGCAGACTGGCCGGTGTATTCTGGCGCATGCGCAGACTGGCCGGTGTATTCTGGCGCATGCGCAGACTGGCCGGTGTATTCTGGCGCATGCGCAGACTGGCCGGTGTATTCTGGCGCATGCGCAGACTGGCCGGTGTATTCTGGCGCATGCGCAGACTGGCCGGTGTATTCTGGCGCATGCGCAGACTGGCCGGTGTATTCTGGCACATGCGCAGACTGGCCGGTGTATTCTGGCGCATGCGCAGACTGGCCGGTGTATTCTGGCGCATGCGCAGACTGGCCGGTGTATTCTGGCGCATGCGCAGACTGGCCGGTGTATTCTGGCGCATGCGCAGACTGGCCGGTGTATTCTGGGCATGCGCAGACTGGCCGGTGTATTCTGGCGCATGCGCAGACTGGCCGGTGTATTCTGGCGCATGCGCAGACTGGCCGGTGTATTCTGGCGCATGCGCAGACTGGCCGGTGTATTCTGGCGCATGCGCAGACTGGCCGGTGTATTCTGGCGCATGCGCAGATTGGCCGGTGTATTCTGGCGCATGCGCAGACTGGCCGGTGCATGCGCAGTGGGTTGTCCTCGCCATGCCAGCCATGGCGGAGCCCTACTGGGGTCGGCGCGGATGGAAGGAGTGCCCCCACGGCACAGGCCCGCCTGCAGATCGGTGTCCCGGTTTCCTCCCACAAGTGCTGAAAGACGTGCTGTTAGGTAATTTGGACATTCTGAATTCTCCCTCTGTGTACCCGAACAGGTGCCGGAATGTGGCGACTAGGGGCTTTTCACAGTAACTTCATTGCAGTGTTAATGGAAGCCTACTTATGACAATAAAGATTATTTTTATACTGGACATAGAGGCAGAAAGTTGCAGCGACATTGATAGATTTAGTGAGTGGGAAAATCTGGCAGCTGGAGTTGAATGTGGGGAAGTGGGAGGTATCCAATTCAGAGTGATCGGAGCATTTTACAAATGAGGAGAATGGAGGCACTGGGAATGAGCAGAGATAAAGGTTTCCAAGCACAGAATAAACTAAAGCTGATAAACAGATACCAAAAGGATAAAGTGCCAAGTGCTGGCAAATGGGATGAGGTCGGCAGGTCAGGTGTGCAGCCTGGATGGATGGCCTTGGCTCTACTATTATTCTGTGATAAATGGAATGTTGGCTGATATCACCAGATAGTTGGAATATGAAGGATGGAAGTGAAGCTGCAGATGTGTAACCCCCACTTGGATCACATCTGGATTAGTGGCAAAAATACAATACTGCAGAAGCTGAAAATCTGAAATAAAAAGGGAGAATGATGGGAAACTGTGAAGAGAGAACGAGCTCATGTCTCTGTCCAGTTTTGAGCAATGTTCCTCAGGAAGGATATCGTGGCCCTGGAGAGGATACAATGCAGACACACATCATACACACACCAAGCTGCATTCATACGGTGCCTTTAGTAAGGTCGCCCAAGGTGCTGACAGTCACGCCCACTCACACTTCTTGCTGTTTTCACACCTCGAGACAGAGAATCATCGATAAACTGCCTCACACATGGAGACTCTGCCCCTTAAACCCATAACCCTGACACAGGCACAGACAGGTGGCTGGATCCACAGACAGACAGACCTCTCACACTCACAGAGCAGAAATACTGCTGCAAATACAAACCACTGACAAGGGAAACCGAATACATTGTCATGGTTACCTGATGCCTTTACTCTGGACAGCAGCATGATGGGAGATTCTGGAAATGGCAGAGATTACCTACAACAAAGAGACAAAGGGGTTAACGTGACAGCCGCGATGACTGGCATCCAAAATACCTCCCTTGACAGCGGGCGTGACCCGAAGGGAGCATGTAGCCTCAGTGGGACCTCCAACGTCAAGGGAATGCCAGGCCTGAACAGGACCCCCCCCCCCCCCCCCCCCCCCCCCAGCCCCGGCTGTAGCCAGGTGCCTGGTCACAGCTGCTGCCCCGGTCTTTAAGGATTGCTTCCTGACAACAGACAGTGTGGCAGCTCTGGACACCACCCCATCCAACACATCAAGTGTGGGGGGTAATGAGGGTCTCACACTTGGGACCAAGAACCCAATTACTGCCTGTGGAGGGGGAGGGTGGCCAACTCTATTTGGACTTGGCCTTGGAGATTTCATCACGTAATCACTCACCTTCAAACACTGCCCCTACCCTCTCAGCACTGATCGCCACACCCCACCACAAGGTTCTCGCTGCCGTACCAATATCTTGGTGAGCAGGCTGCTTGTTAACTGATTGGACGGTTTTCAACATTCAAACAGTCCATCTGCAATATTCACAACTTACGACTGAAAGTGTTTCATCCCGAACACTAGCCCAGAGCAGGGGTCAGGCAGCTGGTTCATGATGCTGAGCGAGACCAGCGATGTGCGTTCAATTCCCGTAAAGCTCCCAACCTGCCCCTCGCCTGAGGTGTGGTGACCCTCAGGTTAAATCACCACCAGTCAGCTCCCCCCCTCAAAGGGGAAGCGGCCTGTGGTCCTCGGGAATTGTGGCAACATTTACATTTTACACCACAGCCTATCTGTCCAGCTGTACCCACTCCGCTGCATCTGATCCCCTCTCTACCTCTCTCTATCAAATCCTCTCTCTCTCCCTCTGCATCTGATCCCCTCTCGCTCCGTCTCTCCCTCTCTATCTGATCCTCTCTATCTCCCTCTCTATCTGATCTCCTCTCGCTCCCTCTCTCAGTCCCTCTGTATCTGATCCCCTCTCTCTCCCTCTGTCTATGACCCCCTCTCGCTCCTTCTCCCTCTCGCTCCCTCTCTCACTCCCCCTATTGCTCCCACTCTCGCTCCCACTCTCGCTCCTCCTCTCGCTCACTCTCTCAACTCTCTCGCTCCCACTCTCGCTCCCACTCTCGCTCCTCCTCTCGCTCCTCCTCTCGCTCACTCTCTCGCTCTCTCTCTCGCTCCCCCTCTCGCTCCCTCTCTCGCTCCCTCTCTTGCTCCCTCTCTCTCCCCTTTACACTCCCTCTCTCGCACCCTCTCTCGCTCCCCCTCTCGCTCCCCCTCTCACTCCCTCTCTTGCTCCCTCTCTTGCTCCCTCTCTCTCCCCTTCACACTCCCTCTCTCGCACCCTCTCTCGCTCCCCTTCACACTCCGTCTCGCACCCTCTCTCGCTCCCTTTCTCCCCTTCACACTCCCTCTCTCGCACCCTCTCTCGCTCCCCTTCACACTCCCTCTCTCGCTCCCCCTCTCGCTCCCCCTCTGCTCCCTCTCTCGCTCCCTCTCGCTTCCTGTCTTGCTCCCTCTCTCGCTCCCCCTCTGCTCTCTCTCTCACTCCCTCTCTCACTCCCACTCTCGCTCTCTCTCTCGCTCCCCCTCTCGCTCCCTCTCTCGCTCCCCCTCTTGCTCCCTCTCTTGCCCCCTCTCTTGCCCCCTCTCTCGCTCCCACTCTCGCTCCCACTCTCGCTCCCACTCTCGCTCCCTCTCTCGCTCCCTCTCTCGCTCCCCGTCTGCTCCCTCTCTCGCTCTCTCTTTCGCTCCCCCTCTGCTCCCTCTCTCGCTCCCCCTATTGCTCCCTCTCTCGCTCACTCTCTTGCTCCCACTCTCGCTCCCTCTCCCGCTTCCTCTCTCGCTCCCTCTCTCGCTCCCTCTCTCGCTCCCTCTCTCGCTCCCCATCTGCTCCCTCTCTCGCTCCCCCTCTGCTCCCTCTCTCGCTCCCTCTCTCGCTCCCTCTCGCTTCCTGTCTCGCTCCCTCTCTCGCTCCCTCTCTCGCTCCCCGTCTGCTCCCTCTCTCGCTCTCCTTCTGCTCCCTCTCTCGCTTCCTGTCTCGCTCCCTCTCTCGCTCCGTCTCTCGCTCCCCCTCTGCTCCCTCTCTCGCTCCCTCTCCATCACCCTGTTCAAGCCAATGAACGACCATCTGACCATCACTTCTTTGACTGAATGATTTTCTTGGGCGATGTTAATGCTACTTCCGAACTTCAAATTCCTAGAACCATAGGAGCAGGCGGAGGCCATTCAGCCCCGCGAGCCTGCTCTATCTCTCAATAGGATCAAGGCTGTCAGGTTGTGGCCCCAACTCCACTTTCCTGTCTGCCCCCTAACTCTTGACCCCCATGTCAATCAAACATCTGTCTACTCTGCCTTGAATAAATTCAATGGCCCAACCCCCATCGCTCTCTGGGGTCGAGAATTCCACAAACGATCCTCTGAGGGAAAGAGTAAGCCTCCTATTCTTAGACTGTCCAACCTGCTTTTAGTCTCTTCTAGAAGACAGAATTACTTGTACTGAGACAAATCCTCACCTGTTCAAGTCCGGCACAAGAGAGTTCCGAAACAACGCCTGACATTGAGCAATAGAAGGAGATATTAGGACAGGTGGAATCTTGGTCAAACAGGCGCATCCTCAAGGAGTAGAGAGACGTGGAGAGATTTAGGAAACATTCCAGAGCTTAGAGGTCAGGCAGCTGATGGCACGGCTGCGAAAGGTGGAGTGATGGGAATCGGGGTTGTAAGAGGCAAGAAATGGAGGAACAGAGGAAGTGGAGGCTTGTCGAGAACATTAGGGCAATAGGAAGCGGGTAAAGCCATAGATGGATCTGACCTCATGGAAGAATTTTAAAATCGAGGTACTGCTGAATCTGTAGCGAGGGAAGGTCAGTGAGCGCAGAGGTGAGGGGTGAAAGTCTCGAGATGTA
The DNA here is from genome assembly GCF_047496885.1 of Scyliorhinus torazame. Lineage (NCBI taxonomy): Eukaryota > Metazoa > Chordata > Chondrichthyes > Carcharhiniformes > Scyliorhinidae > Scyliorhinus > Scyliorhinus torazame. The sequence continues at coordinate 111,989,141 of NC_092728.1, read as the reverse complement.
TGAATGAGGGTTTTAGCAGCGGATCAGCTGAGACGGGGTGAAGATGGGTGAAGTCAGAGGAGGTGGAAATAGGCGGTTTTAGTGGTGAAGTTGGAAGCTCATCTCAAGTTCAAAAGCAATACCAAGTGTGATGAGTTCCGCTTCACACGACGAGAGGGAGGAAATCTGTCCCGAGGGAAATGGGTTCATGGTGAGGACAAGTAATCCACTCATCCCAATATTCCGGAGGAGGTAATCCGGCCCCTTCACGTCTGTGCTGGCTCTCTGACCGATCTTTCCAATTAGTCACCCTAACCTGCTCTTAACCATCACTCTTCATTCTCTTTACTTTTTAAGTATTTATCTAATTGACTTTTGAAAGTTCCTATTCACTCTGCTAACTGCCTTTCAGACAGCGACTTCCAGATCAGAACTCGCTGCATAAAAACTCGAATCTCCGCCTGGTATCTCTGTCCCTCCCCAACACAACAAAACCCGATCAAACCGAGTGTCCACCAGCACTCGGGTCATGTGTGTCTGTCCCTCACTGCGACCCCAAACAGGGGGTAACGAAAGCTAGACCATCGTGTACAGAGTCACAACTGGACAGCTGCCTTGCAGCTTTCAGAGTCAAACAGCGAAGGTTCAAAACAGCAGAGGGCCAGAGGGGGTGACAGGACGCAGTGAGAGAGAGACAGCAGCTGCTGGACTGAGGGAGCCCAAGGGGAGTGGATCCAAAATCGCTGCAGAAGAGATTTATTGATACTTAAATCACAGAAAACTGCAGATTCTGACTCAGCTGTGAGCTATCAACAATAAACCGTTTGACATCATGAAATATAAACAGCAGTAAATCTACGTTCTCCCCGTGTGTGCGTGGGTTTCCTCCGGGTGCTCCGGTTTCCTCCCACAGTCCAAAGATGTGCAGGTTAGGTGGGGTTATGGGGATAGGGTGGGTGAGTGGGCCTGGGCAGGGTGCTCTTTCAGAAGAGCACTCAATGGGCCGAATGGCCTCCTTCTGCACTGTCTGGATTCTATGATTCTATGGTACAGTTAAAGGTAGCTGAGATGAGGGTACAATGGTATGGTTACAGACAGACAGATAGACAGACCCAGACAGACAGACAGACCCAGACAGACCCAGACAGACAGACAGACCCAGACAGACAGACAGACCCAGACAGACCCAGACAGACAGACAGACCCAGACAGACAGACAGACCCAGACAGACAGACAGACCCAGACAGACAGACCCAGACAGACAGACACAGACAGACAGACAGACACAGACAGACAAGATGAGTGATGGAGATAGGAGTCAGAAAGGAGAAGAAGGGGTCAGACCAGATGGAAAGATGCAGCGGTGAGAGAATAAAACGCAGTGGGATTGGGAGACCGACAGGAGGAGTTGGGCAAGGACGATCAACCAGAATTAGAGCAACCTCAAGGGGTGAGGACCCAGAGCTGGGACCGGGGGGGGGACCCAGAGCTGGGGGGACAGGGGGGGGGGGGGGGGGGGGGGGGGTGAGGTCTCGAAGCCAGAACATGGAGGGAGGTTTTGGATTGGTGCCCCGGGGGATGGGGGGGGGGTGCTTAGAAACACATTGATTTTGTAATGGGCATGTGCATTTTAAAGATACCATTTCTAATATTTCTTTTTCTGTCTGGATCCTTCGAAGAGACAATGAGCAAACTGCCCAGATGTGACAATCCAGGCAATGTTGCATTCCACCAAGTGGGATGAAAAAAAGGCACTCAGCAGCCTCGAGTGTGACAGTCTCCATCTGCTGATGGGGTTACACCATCCAGGGACGATTCAAAGGTTTCTGAAATGGGATATCAAGTTGCAATTATCCTGTTTTGAAACAATAACTGCAGCATGAACGATCAGAATCTGTCCGGAATTAGCAACCAATGAGGCAGGTTAAGGAGCCTCACCAAGAAGGAGAGATTGACAATGGTGTACTGAACACAGGCTACTGAAGCTGTCCCCTGTTTGTCTCTGCCTCTCGCTTTCTCAGAAGAGGTGCCCAGATGTGCAAAATAATTAGCTTGAGAAGCGAAAGATGCTGTGAACAGGGGGGAACATTTCAGGGTTAAAATGTGGAAAACTGCTCCATACAACGACACCCAAGAAGACAACGGAACAAGACGGCCACAATGTGGAGACTATGTTGAGACCAGCCAAGGAACAGCTAACCACACAATCCTCTGTTTAACCTTTCACAAACTGTAAATATTCTATCAGCCTATTCTCTTACTCTGCCTTGTGTACTGGGCCCAGGCGAATATGTACGAACCATGGATAGTAGGTGCAATTTACTTTGGGGTTTTTTTGTTTGTGAATTAGTTTCAATAAACTTATCTTGTTCTTTGTTTAACCTGAGGAAAAACAGTCCGACTAATTCTTTACAATCTGAAAGAGTAAATGCTGGGCAGTGTTGGCAAAGCACATTCTCTCTAAATTCCCCCCCAAATAACTGTTACCAGTAAACCTGGAGTGGGAAATTGCAGCTGCCATTTCACCCTCATATGGTCAGAATAATATTCACAAGTCACCTGTTGTGAACATCAAGACTGGACAGGAGGCTATGCCCTTTAATCTCATCCAACACTAAAATTCCCTGGAAAAGGTTGTTCTTGCGCATGGCCAGTTTATTTCAATGTGGGCATTTCACACAGGATTTAATAGAGGATTGTCCGAGCCAGAGTCAAATGGCACAGCCCAAAGTCTCAAAACAACAGCACATCAAACACCCAGGTTTCACCACTCCCACTGACCACCACTCCCACTGACCACCATTCCCACTGACCACCACTCCCACTGACCACCACTCCCACTGACCACCATTCCCACTGACCACCACTCCCACTGACCACCATTCCCACTGACCACCACTCCCACTGACCACCACTCCCACTGACCACCACTCCCACTGACCACTACTCCCACTGACCACCATTCCCACTGGCCACCATTCCCAGTGTCCAGATTCCCACTGGCCAGATTCCCACTGACCACCATTCCCACTGACCACCATTCCCACTGACCACCATTCCCAGTGTCCAGATTCCCACTGACCACCATTCCCACTGACCACCATTCCCAGTGTCCAGATTCCCACTGGCCACCATTCCCAGTGTCCAGATTCCCACTGTCCAGCATTCCCACTGACCACCACTCCCACTGACCACCACTCCCACTGGCCACCATTCCCACTGTCCAGCATTCCCACTGACCACCACTCCCACTGACCACCACTCCCACTGGCCACCACTCCCACTGACCACCACTCCCACTGACCACCACTCCCACTGACCACCATTCCCAGTGTCCAGATTCCCACTGGCCAGATTCCCACTGACCACCATTCCCACTGGCCACCATTCCCAGTGTCCAGATTCCCACTGGCCAGATTCCCACTGACCACCACTCCCACTGACCACCACTCCCACTGACCACCACTCCCACTGACCACCACTCCCACTGACCAGATTCCCACTGGCCAGATTCCCACTGACCACCATTCCCACTGGCCACCATTCCCAGTGTCCAGATTCCCACTATCCAGCATTCCCACTGACCACCATTCCCACTGACCACCATTCCCACAGGCCACCATTCCCACTGACCACCATTCCCAGTGTCCAGATTCCCACTGTCCAGCATTCCCACTGACCACCACTCCCACTGACCACCATTCCCAGTGTCCAGATTCCCACTGGCCACCATTCCCACTGGCCACCATTCCCTCCGACCACCATTCCCAGTGTCCAGATTCCCACTGTCCAGCATTCCCACTGACCACCATTCCCACTGACCACCATTCCCACTGACCACCATTCCCAGTGTCCAGATTCCCACTGACCACCATTCCCACTGACCACCATTCCCACTGACCACCATTCCCAGTGTCCAGATTCCCAGTGTCCAGATTCCCACTGACCACCATTCCCAGTGTCCAGCATTCCCTGTGTCCAGTGTTCCCAGTGTTCACCAGTCCCAGTGTTCCCTGTGTCCAGCATTCCCATTGTCCAGAGTTCCTGCTGTCCAGTGTTCCCACTGACCAGCATTCCCAGTGTCCACAATTCCCACTGTCCAGCATTCCCAATGTCTGGCATACCCCACCATTCCCACTGTCCAGCATTCCCACTGTCCAGCGTTCCCACTGACCACCATTCCCAGTGTCCAGCATTCCCACTGACCACTAATCCCAGTGTTCCCTGCGTCCAGAGTTCGCACTGTCCAGCATTCCCACTGACCACCATTCCCAGTGTCCAGCATTCCCACTGTCTGGCATACCCCACCATTCCCTGTCCAGCAGGCTCCAGTGTCTGGGATGAAGTGAGAGAGAGAGATGGTGAGGGTGAGTAATTCCTGAATATGATGTACAGACAGAGAAATCTGTCAAATTGCTGAAACTTCTCAAAATCAACTTTAGCAGTTCCTAAAATATGTCACAATGTTTGTTCGTCTTTAATTTCACAAATTAAATGTAAAAGAAAACTCCAGCGACGGTTACCAATTCTGGTTGAAAGAAAGGGACGCTTTGCAGTGGAGGAATCTGGCAAGGACGATGGCAAGAGGGGCTGTGCAGAACTGCTGGAGCAGGGTGGGGGTAACTGGTCCTTCATAGACCCGCCCCAGACCCCTTCCACCCCAACCCCGGACTCCCGCTGCACAGCCCCAAAGACAACCCGCCAACTTGCTCTGGCTGAAGCAGGCGCAAATGCAAAGCCGAGACAGCCCTCAGGAACAAGAACAAAACATTCCCTGGAAAGGCCTGTCCGAAGATGCCATTCGGTCATCAGGGTCTACAGCACAGAAAAGGCCCTTCGGCCCATCGAGTCTGCGCCTGTCAAAATCAACCACCGAACCATTCTAACCCCATTTCCCAGCGCATGGCCCATTGTGGCATCGCAAATGCACATCTAAATACTTCTTCAATGTTCTGAGGGTCTCTGCCTCCTCCCCCCTTTCAGGCAGCGAGTTCCAGACTCCCACCCCCCTCTGGATGAAAATGCTTCCCTCACATCCCCTCTAACCCTCCTGCCCCTCACCTTAAATCTCTGCCCCCCGGTCACTGACCCCTCCACCAAGGGGCAAAGTTACTTCCTGTCTCCTCTATCTGTGCCCCTCATAATTTTATACATCTCAATCCTGTCCCCCCTTAGTCTCCTCTGCTCCAAGGAAAACAAACCCAGTCTATCCAATCTCTCTTCATAACTAAAACTCTCCAGCCCCGGCAACATCCTGGTAAATCTCCTCTGCACCCTTTCCAGTGGCTATCACATTTCTTGCAAAATGTGGGATGAAAAGTTAAATCATAGGACTGAAAATCTAAACTGCTCGACACCCTAAGCGTTGTTTTTTTGTTATTGTTCTGTTACATATCACACTCAGTCAGGCAAAGTTTCCCAGCTGCACGCAGCCACGATTAAATGAATTTTATTCACACCTCCCAGAGAGGGCAGCAAAGAGGGCAACATAACAAAATGCTTAGATCCTGTAAAATACAACATAGTGCCCTCCTCTGACAATGTGTTTGATGGAACATTGAACAGAGAGCTTTACTCTGTATCTAACCCCGTGCTGTACCTGTCCTGGGAGTGTTTGACGGGGACAGTGTAGAGGGAGCTTTACTCTGTATCTAACCCCGTGCTGTACCTGTCCTGGGAGTGTTTGATGGGGACAGTGTAGAGGGAGCTTTACTCTGTATCTAACCCCGTGCTGTACCTGTCCTGGGAGTGTTTGATGGGGACAGTGTAGAGGGAGCTTTACTCTGTATCTAACCCCGTGCTGTACATGTCCTGGGAGTGTTTGATGGGGACAGTGTAGAGGGAGCGTTACTCTGTATCTAACCCCGTGCTGTACCTGTCCTGGGAGTGTTTGATGGGAACAGTGTAGAGTGAGCTTTACTCTGTATCTAACCCCGTGCTGTACATGTCCTGGGAGTGTTTGATGGGGACAGTGTAGAGGGAGCGTTACTCTGTATCTAACCCCGTGCTGTACCTGTCCTGGGAGTGTTTGATGGGGACAGTGTAGAGGGAGCTTTACTCTGTATTTAACCCCGTGCTGTACCTGTCCTGGGAGTGTTTGAGGGGGACAGTGTAGAGGGAACTTTACTCTGTATCTAACCCCGTGCTGTACCTGTCCTGGGAGTGTTTGATGGGGACAGTGTAGAGGGAGCTTTACTCTGTATCTAACCCCATGCTGTACCTGTCCTGGGAGTGTTTGAGGGGGACAGTGTAGAGGGAACTTTACTCTGTATCTAACCCCGTGCTGTACCTCTCCTGGGAGTGTTTGATGGGGGGGACAGTGTAGAGGGAGCTTTACTCTGTATCTAACCCCGTGCTGTACCTGTCCTGGGAGTGTTTTTTGGGGACAGAGTACAGATAGCTTTACTCTGTATCTAACCCCGTGCTGTACCTCTCCTGGGAGTGTTTGATGGGGACAGTGTAGAGGGAGCTTTACTCTGTATCTAACCCCGTGCTGTACCTGTCCTGGGAGTGTTTGATGGGGACAGTGTAGAGGGAGCTTTACTCTGCATCTAACCCCGTGCTGTGCCTGTCCTGGGAGTGTTTGATGGGGACAGTGTAGAGGGAGCTTTACTCTGTATCTAACCCCGTGCTGTACCTGTCCTGGGTGTGTTTGATGGGGACAGTGTAGAGGGAGCTTTACTCTGTATCTAACCCCGTGCTGTACCTATCCTGGGAGTGTTTGATGGGGACAGTGTAGAGGGAGCTTTACTCTGTATCTAACCCCGTGTTGTACCTGCCCTGGGAGTGTTTGATGGGGACAGTGTAGAGGGAGCCTTACTATGTATCTAACCCCGTGCTGTACCTGTCCTGGGAGTGTTTGATGGGAACAGTGCAGAGGGAGCTTTACTCTGTATCTAACCCCGTGCTGTACCTGTCCTGGGAGTGTTTGATGGGGACAGTGTAGAGGGAGCTTTACTCTGTATCTAACCCCGTGTTGTACCTGCCCTGGGAGTGTTTGATGGGGACAGTGTAGGGGGAGTTTTACTCTGTATCTAACCCCGTGCTGTACCTGTCCTGGGAGTGTTTGATGGGGACAGCGTAGATGGAGCTTTACTCTGTATCTAACCCCGTGCTGTACCTGTCCGGGGAGTGTCTGATGGGGACAGTGTAGAAGGAGCTTTACTCTGTATCTAACCCCGTGTTGTACCTGCCCTGGGAATGTTTGATGGGGACAGTGTAGAGGGAGCTTTACTCTGTATCTAACCCCGTGCTGTACCTGTCCTGGGAGTGTTTGATGGGGACAGTGTAGAGGGAGCTTTACTCTGTATCTAACCCCGTGCTGTACCTGTCCTGGGAGTGTTTGATGGGGACAGTGTAGAGGGAGCTTTACTCTGTATCTAACCCCGTGCTGTAACTGTCCTGGGAGTGTTTGATGGGGACAGTGTAGAGGGAGCTTTACTCTGTATCTAACCCCGTGCTGTACCTGTCCTGGGAGTGTTTGATGGGGACAGCGTAGATGGAGCTTTACTCTGTATCTAACCCCGTGCTGTACCTGTCCGGGGAGTGTCTGATGGGGACAGTGTAGAAGGAGCTTTACTCTGTATCTAACCCCGTGTTGTACCTGCCCTGGGAATGTTTGATGGGGACAGTGTAGAGGGAGCTTTACTCTGTATCTAACCCCGTGCTGTACCTGTCCTGGGAGTGTTTGATGGGGACAGTGTAGAGGGAGCTTTACTCTGTATCTAACCCCGTGCTGTACCTATCCTGGGAGTGTTTGATGGGGACAGTGTAGAGGGAGCTTTACTCTGTATCTAACCCCGTGCTGTACCTGTCCTGGGAGTGTTTGATGGGGACAGTGTAGAGGGAGCTTTACTCTGTATCTAACCCCGTGCTGTACCTGTCCTGGGAGTGTTTGATGGGGTCAGTGTAGAGGGAGCTTTACTCTGTGTCGAACCCCGTGCTGTACCTGTCCTGGGAGTGTTTGATGGGGACAGTGTAGAGGGAGCTTTACTCTGTATCTAACGCCGTGCTGTACCTGTCCTGGGAGTGTTTGATGGGGATAGTGTGGAGGGAGCTTTACTCTGTATCTAACCCCGTGCTGTACCTGTCCTGGGAGTGTTTGATGGGGTCAGTGTAGAGGGAGCTTTACTCTGTGTCTAGCCCCGTGCTGTACCTGTCCTGGGAGTGTTTGATGGGGTCAGTGTAGAGGGAGCTTTACTCTGTATCTAACCCCGTGCTGTACCTGTCCTGGGAGTGTTTGATGGGGTCAGTGTAGAGGGAGCTTTACTCTGTATCTAACCCCGTGCTGTACCTGTCCTGGGAGTGTTTGATGGGGACAGTGTAGAGGGAGCTTTACTCTGTATCTAACGCCGTGCTGTACCTGTCCTGGGAGTGTTTGATGGGGATAGTGTGGAGGGAGCTTTACTCTGTATCTAACCCCGTGCTGTACCTGTCCTGGGAGTGTTTGATGGGGACAGTGTAGAGGGAGCTTTACTCTGTATCTAACCCCGTGCTGTACCTGTCCTGGGAGTGTTTGATGGGGACAGTGTAGAGGGAGCTTTACTCTGTATCTAACCCCGTGCCGTACCTGTCCTGGGAGTGTTTGATGGGGACAGTGTAGAGGGAGCTTTACTCTGTATCTAACCCCGTGCTGTACCTGTCCTGGGAGTGTTTGATGGGGTCAGTGTAGAAGGAGCTTTACTCTGTATCTAACCCCGTGCTGTGCCTGTCCTGGGAGTGTTGATGGGGACAGTGTAGAGGGAGCTTTACTCTGTATCTAACCCCGTGCTGTGCCTGTCCTGGGAGTGTTTGATGGGGACAGTGTAGAGGGAGCTTTACTCTGTATCTAACCCCAAGACCAGCGAGAGAGAACGATAACGATAGGAAGAGGGAGAGATGCTGAAAGGAGAGCAAGAAAAAAGTACAGAGATGAAGAGAAAGAATCTGAAGATTATCAAGGGAGATGTAGAACGTGACGGGAGAGACTGCTGGAACGCACGATAGGGTAGAGCGAACGGTCTCCACAAAATAACAAAACTACTCCCCTCCCTGAAGGGTCCGCTCCCTGTTCTGCTCCCGGCTCAGGGATTTTATTACTTTATCAGAGTTACAAAGGCAGAGCTGAGAGTATAGACAGGGGCAAACCCCTAACCCAGCTGCTCGCCTGCTCCAAAAACCAATTCAAACTGAATCCAATTCATGGTCCCCACAAGACAGGCATACCCAATCCAGGCATTACGACCTTTTATACTGTAGCCATCTGAGTTGGCCAAGTCCCGATTTAAAATGGAGAACAGCAAAGGCTGAAGGGAAATTCAGCCAACACAGGCAGAAACCAGCAGGTGCAGGTTTACTGTGTATTAAACTCTGCAAAAAGCCCAGACAGCATCGAAACAAGCAGCCATCTGCATAATAATGTAGCAGCCATCTACATACTGATGAGCGATCCCCGGGAACAATCGCAACATTTGGGACAAACAAAACAAAGCCAGACTCCCCGGCGCCAGCAGGAGCCAACACAAAAGAGGTTAACGGACACCTCAAGACCGCCCATCGATCAGGGAACCGCTCCAGTATTGGAGAAATCAAACCAAGCAATTGGAACAAAGTCCAATCACCTAGAACCAGGTACAGGGTCCGCCCGAAAGGCGGGAAGCCCCTGGGGACTATAAAGTTAAGCCCCCAAGTTCAAATCGTTCTTCTTGACCGGGTCACTCAGCAACGTGAACCAACCCTTGACAGTGACCGGTTCAACTGCCGCCGAGATCCAGTAAGTCTCAAGTCACGCTCGCTACGAGGTAGGCGCTCCGAGCTACCAGTCCGTACCTACTTCGAATCCCGCAGACTCAGAACCCGAACGAAAGGCCATTTGTTCCCCTGACCTGGTGGGCCAGTCCGCAGCTAAGTATAGGCCTTTTAGTTGTAGAAGTAGCTTAGACGTAGAATTTATGGATGAGTCGTGATTTATTGTGTATAATAAATGTGTTTTGATTTGAATCTTACTAATCGGTGTATTGAGTTATTGATCAGCACTTGAACTTGAACCTCGTGGCGGTATCATAAAGATACCTGGCGACTCGAGAGCAAAGGTAATAGAACAGAGCAATTGAACCAACCAAAAGTTAGCAACAATACTAAGTGGATTTCCCTTGCTTAGGGAAAACCTCGCCCGCAATTACCGGGGCAGATCATACTCAGCTGTGCAAGAGGGAATTTGAACGGTGCTGGCTTTGGGGGCAAGTGGATGGCGACAGCAGGCGGGCCTGTGTCCAGCTACAAATCGGTGTCAGAGCATTCTGATCAGGCGCCTGCCTCTCAGCTTCCTGGCTTTCGACAGCTGGAATCTCCCTAATGCAGCGGCAGGTGTGGTTCAGGTGGCGGCTGGCTTCGTGTCCCTGTTTCCAAACCGAATAGGAAACCAGGCCAATTGCCCAGAGCACCACAGCCAGCGCCAAAATTGCACACGGACCCAGCGGCCCCAGGTGTGTAGCTGTGAGTGTCGACCAGGGTTCTTCTCGGAGCGCTCCTATTGCTGGCGGATATGAGCGTCGCTGTCCGGAATGACGAGGCTGAAGCGATCCGGAACCGTCGTCCCATCAGCAACTCTGTCGGTGTCACACCCTCGGTGCGTGAGGGGTTGTGGGTAACTGAAGAGGAAACGGGCCCATTGCGTCTCCCAACACCCTGTGGTCAGTTTCTTCATCGCCCGCTCGGCCAAACCGTTCCAGGCCGGGTGATACGGGGCAGTCCGTACTGGGTGATATGGGGGGTCCGTACTGGGTGATATGGGGGGTCCGTACTGGGTGATACGGGGGGGTCCGTACTGGGTGCCACGGGGCAGTCCGTACTGGGTGACACGGGGGGTCCGTACTGGGTGACACGGGGGGTCCGTACTGGGTGACACGGGGGGTCCGTACTGGGTGATACGGGGGGTCCGTACTGGGTGACATGGGGGGTCCGTACTGGGTGATACGTAGGGTCCGTACTGGGTGACACAGGGGGTCCGTACTGGGTGATACGTAGGGTCCGTACTGGGTGACATGGGGCAGTCCGTACTGGGTGACACGGGGGTCTGTACTGGGTGATACGGGGGGTCCGTACTGGGTGATACGGGGGGTCCGTACTGGGTGACACGGGGGTCTGTACTGGGTGATACGGGGGGTCCGTACTGGGTGATACGGGGGGTCCGTACTGGGTGACACGGGGGGTCCGTACTGGGTGATACGTAGGGTCCGTACTGGGTGACACGGGGGGTCCGTACTGGGTGATACGTAGGGTGCGTACTGGGTCACACGGGGGGTCCGTACTGGGTGATACATAGGGTCCGTACTGGGTGACACGGGGGGTCCGTACTGGGTGACACGGGGGGTCCGTACTGGGTGATACATAGGGTCCGTACTGGGTGATACGTAGGGTCCGTACTGGGTGACACGGGGGGTCCGTACTGGGTGATACGTAGGGTCCGTACTGGGTGATACGTAGGGTCCGTACTGGGTGACACGGGGGGTCCGTACTGGGTGATACGTAGGGTCCGTACTGGGTGACACGGGGGGTCCGTACTGGGTGATACGGGGCAGTCCGTACTGGGTAATACGTAGGGTCCGTACTGGGTGACACGGGGGGTCCGTACTGGGTGATACGTAGGGTCCGTACTGGGTGATACGGGGCAGTCCGTACTGGGTGATACGGGGAGTCCGTACTGGGTGACACGGGGGGTCCGTACTGGGTGACACGGGGGGTCCGTACTGGGTGATACGTAGGGTCCGTACTGGGTGACACGGGGGGTCCGTACTGGGTGATACGGGGCAGTCCGTACTGGGTGATACGTAGGGTCCGTACTGGGTGACACGGGGGGTCCGTACTGGGTGATACGGGGCAGTCCGTACTGGGTGATATGGGGGGTCCGTACTGGGTGATACGGGGCAGTCCGTACTGGGTGATATGGGGGGTCCGTACTGGGTGATACGGGGGGGTCCGTACTAGGTGATACGGGGCAGTCCGTACTGGGTGATACGGGGGGTCCGTACTGGGTGACACGGGGGGGTCCATACTGGGTGATACGGGGGGGTCCGTACTGGGTGATACGGGGCAGTCCGTACTGGGTGATACGGGGGGTCCGTACTGGGTGATACGGGGGGTCCGTACTGGGTGATACGGGGGGTCCGTACTGGGTGATATGGGGGGTCCGTACTGGGTGATACGGGGCAGTCCGTACTGGGTGATACGTAGGGTCCGTACTGGGTGACACGGGGGGTCCGTACTGGGTGATACGGGGCAGTCCGTACTGGGTGATATGGGGGGTCCGTACTGGGTGATACGGGGGGTCCGTACTGGGTGATACGGGGCAGTCCGTACTGGGTGATATGGGGGGTCCGTACTGGGTGATACGGGGGGTCCGTACTGGGTGATACGGGGCAGTCCGTACTGGGTGATACGGGGGGTCCGTACTGGGTGATACGGGGGGTCCGTACTGGGTGATATGGGGGGTCCGTACTGGGTGATACGGGGCAGTCCGTACTGGGTGATACGGGGGGTCCGTACTGGGTGATACGGGGGGTCCGTACTGGGTGATATGGGGGGTCCGTACTGGGTGATACGGGGCAGTCCGTACTGGGTGATACGGGGGGTCCGCACTGGGTGACACGGGGGTCTGTACTGGGTGATACGGGGGTCCGTACTGGGTGATACGGGGGGGTCCGTACTGGGTGACACGGGGGGTCCGTACTGGGTGATACGGGGGGTCCGTACTGGGTGACACGGGGGGTCCGTACTGGGTGATACGGGGGGTCCGTACTGGGTGACACGGGGGGTCCGTACTGGGTGACACGGGGGGTCCGTACTGGGTGACACGGGGGTCTGTACTGGGTGATACGGGGGGTCCGTACTCGGTGACACGGGGGGTCCGTACTGGGTGACACGGGGGGTCCGTACTGGGTGACACGGGGGTCTGTACTGGGTGATACGGGGGGTCCGTACTGGGTGACACGGGGGGTCCGTACTGGGTGACACGGGGGGTCCGTACTGGGTGACACGGGGGGTCCGTACTGGGTGATACTGGACGGTCCGTACTGGGTGATACGGGGGGGTCCGTACTGGGTGATACTGGACGGTCCGTACTGGGTGATACGGGGGGTCCGTACTGGGTGATACTGGACGGTCCGTACTGGGTGACACGGGGGGTCCGTACTGGGTGATACTGGACGATCCGTACTGGGTGATACTGGACGGTCCGTACTGGGTGATACGGGGGGGTCCGTACTGGGTGATACGGGGGGGTCCGTACTGGGTGATACGGGGGGTCCGTACTGGGTGATACTGGACGGTCCGTACTGGGTGATACTGGACGATCCATCCCTGCCGAATTCTGTTCAAGGCCATGAACGCTTTGAACTCCTTGCTGGTGAACGCGGTGCTGTTATCCAACACTAACACGGCTATTCCACGGGTTCTGAATGTGTGCCGCAGTCTATCCACGGTTGTCTTGGTGATCACAGTTTGCACCTCGTGGGCCTCGAGACACTGTGAGTGGGCGTCTACCATCACGTGGAAATGGTCCGGTGAAGTCTCTGCGGACACAGGATCAAGGTCCCCGGCCATTCCCAAGGGTGCATTGGTGCAGCCGGTGGGGACTCTGGTTGTCCTGCATGGGCCACAGCGCTGGCCACCTTCTCGATGTCGGAGTCTATCCCCGGCTACCAGACGTAGCTGTGGGCAAGCTTCTTGTATACCCCTGGGTGTCCACAAAAGCGTACAATCTCGTTCTGGGACCACCACCCGTGTCCCCCACAATAAGACACCATCGTCCACACTCGTTGTATAAGGCCGCAGATCGTTGGGCAAAGCTGTGTTGGCCCCCGTACGGGACCATGTGTCAGACCCGAGATAGCTGCGGATCTGTCCGGGTCCACTCGTTTATGCGAACTGCCAAGGAGTGGGAGGGGCGCTACTCCTGCGGCCGACGTGGGTGCCGGTCGTCTTGTGGAGAGGGGCAGGTGGCTCATGTGGGACCTGCATGCCCAGGCGGTGTTCCAGTGTGTACTTGTACACTGCTCGGAGTGACGCCCATCACTGGACCCCAGAACGTGTCGACTTGGGGCTTTTCACAGTAACTTTATTGCAGTGTTAATGTAAGCCTACTTGAGACATTAATAAAGATTATTATTATTACTGTGAAAATCCCCTCGTCGCCACACTCCGGCGCCACTTCCCCACGTTGAACTCCAGCTGCCAGATTTTCCCACTCACTAAATCTATCAATGTCGCGTTGCAACTTTCTGCCTCTATGTCCAGTATAAAAATAATCTTTATTGTCACAAGTAGGCTCACATTAACACTGCAATGAAGTTACTGTGAAAATCCCCTAGTCGCCACATTCCGGCTCCTGTTCGGGTACACAGAGGGAGAATTCAGAATGTCCAATTCACCTAACAAGCACATCTTTCAGGACCTGTGGGAGGAAACCGGAGCACCCGGAGGAAACCCACGCAGGCACGGGGAGAACGTGCAGACTCCGCACAGACAGTGACCCAGCGGGGAATCAAACCTGGGGTCCTGGCGCTGTGAAGTAACAGTGCTAACCACTGTGCCGCCAATAGCCCAAGTAAAGGTTTGTGGTCTGTATCGGCCGTAAATGGATGCCGTAGGCATACTGCCGGAACTCCCTCACACCAAATACACCAGCCAGGCCCTCCTTCTCGATTTGGGCATCGTTCTGTTCGGTGTTGCCCAGTGTGCGCAACACAAAAGCGATCAGTCTCTCCGACCCATCGGGTGTGCGGGAACGGCTCCCACACCGCGGGGGGGAGCGTCTCGCGTGGTTTCTCCGGGTCGAAGCGTGTCACCAGCTCCTCCGATGACAACTGCCGCTTGGGGAGCGGGGGGGGTTCATTCCCACCGGTGTCTTTTTTTTTAACAATTGGTGGAGCGGACGTAGCAATGTGGGCAAGTTGGGGATGAATTTCCCGTAGTAGTTGATAAGGTTGAGTGGAGCCGTGAGTGATGGGAGCCTGCCGGGTGGCCTGCACCTTGTCTGCCACCGGGTGGCGCCCCCTCCTGTCGACCCGGGACCCCAGATAGGTAACTTCGAGAGCGTTAAAAATGCATTTCTCCTGCGGTGGACTTCAGCCACATTCTCCAAATGTTGTTTGGTGATGAGGACGTCGTCCAGGTATACGGCCAACTTGGGTAGGCCCCCGAGATGGCTTCAATCACCCATTGGAAAATCGCACAGGCCGATGAAACCCCGAAAGGCAGTGGGTGTATTCGTACAGCTGAGTGTGGGTGGTGACTGTAACTTACCTCCGAGAGTCAGATCCTGGGCCCTGTCTGCCACGGTCACCTGGGCGGTTCCCTCAATGACCAAAGGCTCTCCAGTGTACCTCGCCAATTGGGCACCGTGTCCCCAAGGTCCAAGGTCTGGAGACCAGACTTGATCACGGCGAATGTCCGCCGGCGGGGCAAGGGAGGAGGGTACAGAGCGCGGGAGGCGGGCACAGGGCGAGGAAGGTACAGAGCGAGGGTGGAGGTGCAGGGCGAGGGAGGAGGGTACAGAGCGCGGGTGGAGGTGCAGGGCAAGGGAGGAGGGTACAGGGCGAGGGAGGAGGGTGCAGGGCGAGGGAGGAGGGTGCATGGTGAGGGAGGAGGGTGCAGGGCAAGGGAGCTGGGCACAGGGCGAGGGAGCTGGGCACAGGGCGAGGGAGCTGGGCACAGGGCGAGGGAGCTGGGCACAGGGCGAGGGAGGAGGGTACAGAGCGAGGGTGGAGGCACAGGGTGAGGGAGGCAGGCATAGGGTGAGGGAGGCAGGCATAGGGTGAGGGAGGCAGGTACGGGGTGAGGGAGGAGGCACAGGGCAAGAGAGGCGGGTACAGGGTGAGGGAGGAGGCACAGGGCAAGAGAGGTGGGCACAGGGCGAGGGAGGAGGCACAGGGTGAGGGAGGAGGTGCAGGGCGAGGGAGGAGGGTACAGAGCGAGGGTGGAGGTACAGGGCGTGAGAGGCGGGTACAGTGTGAGGGAGGAGGTGCAGGGCGAGGGAGGAGACCCAGGGCGAGGGAGGTGGGCACAGGGCAAGGGAGGCGGGTACCAGGGCGAGGGAGGTGGGTACAGGGCGAGGGAGGCGGGTGCTGGGCGAGGGAGGCGGGCGCTGGGCAAGGGAGGTGGGTACAGGGTGAGGGAGGCGGGCGCTGGGCGAGGGAGGCGGGCGCTGGGCGAGGGAGGTGGGTACAGGGTGAGGGAGGCGGGCGCTGGGCGAGGGAGGTGGGTACAGGGCGAGGGAGGTGGGTACAGGGTGAGGGAGGCGGGCGCTGGGCGAGGGAGGCGGGCGCTGGGTGAGGGAGGTGGGTACAGGGTGAGGGAGGCGGGCGCTGGGCGAGGGAGGCGGGTGCTGGGCGAGGGAGGCGGGAGCTGGGCGAGGGAGGCGGGAGCTGGGCGAGGGAGGCGGGAGCTGGGCGAGGGAGGCGGGAGCTGGGCGAGAGAGGCGGGCGCTGGGCGAGGGAGGCGGGCGCTGGGCGAGGGAGGTGGGTACAGGGCGAGGGAGGTGGGTACAGGGTGAGGGAGGCGGGCGCTGGGCAAGGGAGGCGGGCGCTGGGCGAGGGAGGTGGGTACAGGGTGAGGGAGGCGGGCGCTGGGCGAGGGAGGTGGGTACAGGGTGAGGGAGGCGGGCGCTGGGCGAGGGAGGCGGGCGCTGGGCGAGGGAGGTGGGTACAGGGCGAGGGAGGTGGGTACAGGGTGAGGGAGGCGGGCGCTGGGCGAGGGAGGCGGGCGCTGGGCGAGGGAGGCGGGTGCTGGGCGAGGGAGGCGGGAGCTGGGCGAGGGAGGCGGGAGCTGGGCGAGGGAGGCGGGCGCTGGGCGAGGGAGGCGGGAGCTGGGCGAAGAAGGTGGGCGCTGGGCGAGGGAGGCGGGCGCTGGGCGAGGGAGGCGGGCGCTGGGCGAGGGAGGCGGGAGCTGGGCGAGGAAGGTGGGCGCTGGGCGAGGGAGGCGGGCGCTGGGCGAGGGAGGCGGGCGCTGGGCGAGGGAGGCGGTCGCTGGGCGAGGGAGGCAGGCACAGGGTGAGGGAAGCGGGCACAGGGTGAGGGAAGCGGGCACATTGTTAATGGTTTTCAGCAGTTGAGGAAGGTGCAGGGAGCAGTGTACGAGTACGGGGGGGAAGGCAAGTCGGATGCTGCCGCATCAGCTGCGGAAGAGGGAGGTGGCTGGGGAGATTGGGGGAATTAGAGATGGGGGGGTAACACGGTGAGGAGCTCAGCTAAGACAAACATGGTCTTTAAGGACTTTTATGGTTAATTATACAAGTCAGAACCCCGGAGGGAGGGGAGGGGATGAGGAAGTTCCTGGACCAACTGAGGTTTCCAAAGGTGGAGGAAGGGCGGGTAGAGGGATTGGGGGCCCCGATTGAGATGGAGGAACTAATTAGGGGGTTGGGGAGTATGCAGGCGGGCAAGGCCCCGGGGCCGGATGGGTTTCCCATAGAGTTCTATAGGAAATTCTCGGAGCTGTTGGGCCCGTTACTGTTGAGAACTTTTAACGAGGCTAAGGAAAAGGGAATCCTTCCCCCGACGATGTCGCAGGCTCTGATCTCGCTTATCCTCAAGCATGATAGGGACCCACTGCAAAGCGGCGATCTCCTATAGGCCGATCTCGCCCCTGAATGTGGATGCCAAGCTGTTGGCCAAGATCTTGGCCACTAGGATTGAGGACTGTGTCCCGGGAGTGATTCATGAGGATCAGACGGGGTTTGTGAAGGGCAGGCAGCTGAATACGAATGTGCGGAGGCTCCTGAATGTGATCATGATGCCCTCGGGGGGGGGGGCCTGTAGGAGGTGCTGCGCAGATTTGGGTTTGGGGAGGAATTCATTGGGTGGATCAAATTGTTGTACCAGGCCCCGGTAGCGAGTGTTTCGACGAACCAGCGGCGGTCGGGGTACTTTAGACTATATCGTGGAACGAGGCAGGGGTGCCCCCTGCCCCCCCCGGCTGTTTGCCCTGGCGATTGAGCCGCTGGCCATGGCGTTGAGGGAGTCCAGAAACTGGAGGGGGCTGATTCGGGGGGGAACGGGGACACACACCTTGTGTCGCTGTACGCGGATGACCTGCTTCTGTACATTGCGGATCCGGTGGAGGGGATGGGGAGGTCATGCGGGTACTTAGGGATTTTGGAGACTTCTCGGGATACAAGCTCAACGTGGGGAAGAGCGAGCGTTTTGTGGTGCATGCGAGGGGCCAGGAAGAGAGGTTGGGGGAGCTACCGCTCAAGATGGTGGAGAGGAGCCTTCGGTACTTGGCCATCCAGGTGGCCAAGAGCTGGGGGGTCTTGCACAAGCTCAATTTAGCGCGGCTGGTGGGTCAGATGGAGGAGGAGTTTAGGAGGTGGGACATGTTGCCACTCTCCCTGGCGGGCAGGGTGCAGTCCGTAAAGATGACGGTCCTCCCCAGGTTCTTGTTCATCTTCCAGTGCCTGCCCATTCTCATCCCCAAGGCCTCTTTCAAGCGGGTAAACAGGAGTATCACGGGATTTGTGTGGGCAAATAAGACCCCGCGGGAGAATGTTTTTTTTGGGGGGGGGGGGTTTGGCGCTGCCGAACTTGTGCAGCTATTACTGGGCAGCGAATGTGTCGATGATTTGGAAATGGGTAATGGAGGGAGAGGGGGCGGCGTGGAAACGGTTGGAGGCTGCGTCCTGTGTAGATACCAGCCTGGGGGCACTGGTGACGGCACCGTTGCCGCTTCTGCCGACGCAGTATACCACAAGCCCAGTGGTGGCAGCGACACTGAGGATTTGGGGGCAGTAGAGACGGCACGGGGGGGAGGTGGGGGCCTCAGTCTGGACCCCGATACAGAACAACCACTGTTCGTTCCAGGTAGGATAGACCGTGGGTTCCTAAGCTGGCACAGGGCGGGAATCAGACGGATGGGGGACTTGTTTATCGATGGGACTATTGCCAGTCTGAGGACGCCAGAGGAGAAATTTGGGTTGCTCCCGGGGAACACCTTTAGGTACCTGCAGGTTCGGGTATTTGTGAAAAAGCTGGTGGGGGAATTCCCGCTGCTGCCTGCCCGGAGGATACAGGACAGGGTGGTCTCGGGCATGTGGGTGGGGGATGGCAAAGTATCGGACATATACCAGGAGGTGTAGGAGGCCTCGGTGGAGGAGCTGAAGGGCAAGTGGGAGGAGGAGCTGGGTGAGGGCCTGTGGGCTGATGCCCTGGGCAGGGTCAATCCCTCCTCATCCTGCGCCAGGCTCAGCCTGATCCAGTTTAAAGTGATGCACCGGGCGCGTATGACAGGGGCGAGGATGAGTAAGTTCTTTGGGGTGGAGGACGGGTGTGTGAGGTGTTCGGGGAGCCCAGCAAACCATGTCCGTATGTTCTGGGCATGCCCGGCGCTTACGGAATTTTGGAAGGGCTTCGCAAAGACTATGTCCAAGGTCTTGGACACTCGGGTAAACCGAGCTGGGGGATAGCGATATTTGGGGTATCGGATGATCCGGGAGTGCGGGAGTCGAAAGAGGCCGGAGTCCTGGCCTTTGCCTCCTTGGTAGCCCGGAGAAGGCTCTTGTTAATGTGGAGGGACGCGAAACCCCCAAGCGTGGAGGCTTGGGTCAGTGACATGGCGGGATTTCTCAGGTTGGAGAAGGTGATGTTTGCCTTGAGAGGGTCTGTGCAGGGGTTCTCCAGGCGGTGGCAACCGTTCCTGGACTTTCCCGCGGAGCGTTAGGGGGAGGTCAGCAGCAGCCCAGGGGGTCGGGGGGGGTCAGCAGCAGCAGCAGCCCGGGGGGGGTCAGCAGCAGCAGCCCAGGGGGGTGGGGGTCAGCAGCAGCAGCCCGGGGGGGGGGGGGGGTCAGCAGCAGCAGCAGCCTGGGGGGGGGGCGGGGTCAGCAGCAGCCCGGGGTGGGGGGGGGGGGTCAGCAGCAGCCCGGGCGGGTGGTGGGGGGGGGGTCAGCAGCAGCCCGGGCGGGTGGTGGGGGGGGGGTCAGCAGCAGCCCGGGCGGGTGGTGGGGGATTTCATTTTATTTGTAAGGGGCAAATGCCCCAACTTGTTTTGTTTTGTTTGTTAAATTGTTAATTTGTTAGAGGGTTAAGTTGTTTTTGTTGGCATATTGTTTTGTTCTCTTTGCATTATATTTTCTTTTGTCATGGTTTGTAAAAATTATTGAAACATTTTGAATAAAAACATTTTTTTTTAAATGTTAATGGTTTCCAGAAGATAAGGTTCTTGGACAATATCCGGCTCGGGGCTGACAAGTGACAAGTTACATTCATATCACACAAGTGCCCGGCAATGACCATCTCCAACAAGAGGGTCTAACCATCGCCCCGTGACATTCACTGGCATTACCATCGCTAAATCCCCACGATCAATATCCTGGGGGTTACCATTGATCAGAATCTGAACTGGACCCAGCCACATTAATGCTGTGGCTACCAGGGCAGGTCAGAGGCTGGGAATCCTGCGGGAAGTAACTCACCTCCTGACTCCCCAAAGCCTGTCCACCATCTACAAGGCACAAGTCAGGAGTGTGAGGGAATACTCTCCACTTGGCTGGATGAGTGCAGCCCCAACAACACTCATAAAGCTCGACACTATCCAGGACAAAGCAGCCCCGCTTGATTGCTCCCCTTCCCCAAACATTCACTCCCTCCACCGCCGACGCACAGCAGCAGCCGTGTGTCCCGTCTACAAGATGCACTGCAGGAACTCACCAAGGTTCCTTAGACAGCACCTTCCAAACCCACGACCACTACCATCGAGCAGCAGATATTTGGGAGTTAAGGAATGGGTTAATAAACATTCCAATTAGATGTCTCATTGATCCAATAATTGGCACTGATATGTAAAGAGGCTACTGGTGGCCTTTGGCGCAACGTTATGTGATGACAGAGTTTGGTGCTGAGTGTGTTCAAAGAAAAATAAAGGTATTTGGGAAAAGGACCAGAACTTTTGACTCTTTACTCAACAGCAGCCAGAAGCTAACAGTGGGAAGCAGAGGATGGTTGGGGGGCAGAGGATGGTTGGGGACCAGAGGATGGTTGGGGACCAGAGGATGGTTGGGCGGCAGAGGATGGTTGGGGACCAGAGGATGGTTGGGCGGCAGAGGATGGTTGGGGGGGCAGAGGATGGTTGGGTGGCAGAGGATGGTTGGGGACCAGAGGATGGTTGGGCGGCAGAGGATGGTTGGGGAGCAGAGGATGGTTGGGAGGCAGAGGATGGTTGGGGACCAGAGGATGGTTGGGGACCAGAGGATGGTTGGGGACCAGAGGATGGTTGGGGACCAGAGGATGGTTGGGTGGCAGAGGATGGTTGGGTGGCAGAGGATGGCTGGGGACCAGAGGATGGTTGGGGACCAGAGGATGGTTGGGGACCAGAGGATGGTTGGGGGGCAGAGGATGGTTGGGGGGCAGAGGACGGTTGGGGACCAGAGGATGGTTGGGCGGCAGAGGATGGTTGGGTGGCAGAGGATGGTTGGGCGGCAGAGGATGGTTGGGGAGCAGAGGATGGTTGGGAGGCAGAGGATGGTTGGGGACCAGAGGATGGTTGGGGACCAGAGGATGGTTGGGGGGCAGAGGATGGTTGGGGGGCAGAGGACGGTTGGGGACCAGAGGATGGTTGGGCGGCAGAGGATGGTTGGGGAGCAGAGGATGGTTGGGAGGCAGAGGATGGTTGGAGACCAGAGGATGGTTGGGGACCAGAGGATGGTTGGAAGGCAGAGGATGGTTGGGGACCAGAGGATGGTTGGGGACCAGAGGATGGTTGGGTGGCAGAGGATGGTTGGGTGGCAGAGGATGGTTGGGGGGCAGAGGATTGGTTGGGGGGCAGAGGATGGTTGGGGAGCAGAGGATGGTTGGGGGGGCAGAGGATGGTTGGGGAGCAGAGGATGGTTGGGGGGGCAGAGGATGGTTGGGGGGGCAGAGGATGGTTGGGGGGGCAGAGGATGGTTGGGGACCAGAGGATGGTTGGGCGGCAGAGGATGATTGGGGAGCAGAGGATGGTTGGGGAGCAGAGGATGGTTGGGAGGCAGAGGATGGTTGGGTGGCAGAGGACGGTTGGGGGGCAGAGGATGGTTGGGTGGCAGAGGATGGTTGGGGACCAGAGGATGGTTGGGTGGCAGAGGATGGTTGGGGACCAGAGGATGGTTGGGGACCAGAGGATGGTTGGGGACCAGAGGATGGTTGGGTGGCAGAGGATGGTTGGGGGGCAGAGGATGGTTGGGGACCAGAGGATGGTTGGGGGGCAGTGGATGGTTGGGTGGCAGAGGATGGTTGGGGGGCAGAGGATGGTTGGGGACCAGAGGATGGTTGGGGACCAGAGGATGGTTGGGCGGCAGAGGATGGTTGGGGGGCAGAGGATGGTTGGGGACCAGAGGATGGTTGGGGGGCAGAGGATGGTTGGGGGGCAGAGGATGGTTGGGGGGCAGAGGATGGTTGGGGACCAGAGGATGGTTGGGAGGCAGAGGATGGTTGGGAGGCAGAGGATGGTTGGGTAGCAGAGGATGGTTGGGGACCAGAGGATGGTTAGGGACCAGAGGATGGTTGGGGACCAGAGGATGGTTGGGTGGCAGAGGATGGTTGGGTGGCAGAGGATGGTTGGGGACCAGAGGATGGTTGGGTAGCAGAGGATGGTTGGGGACCAGAGGATGGTTGGGCGGCAGAGGATGGTTGGGGGGCAGAGGATGGTTGGGGGGCAGAGGATGGTTGGGGGGCAGAGGATGGTTGGGGGGCAGAGGATGGTTGGGGACCAGAGGATGGTTGGGGGGCAGAGGATGGTTGGGGGGGCAGAGGATGGTTGGGGGGCAGAGGATGGTTGGGAGGCAGAGGATGGTTGGGGACCAGAGGATGGTTGGGCGGCAGAGGATGGTTGGGCGGCAGAGGATGGTTGGGTGACAGAGGATGGTTGGGGACCAGAGGATGATTGGGTGGCAGAGGATGGTTGGGTAGCAGAGGATGGTTGGGTGGCAGAGGATGGTTGGGGACCAGAGGATGGTTGGGCGGCAGAGGATGGTTGGGGGCCAGAGGATGGTTGGGGACCAGAGGATGGTTGGGTGGCAGAGGATGGTTGGGTAGCAGAGGATGGTTAGGGGGCAGAGGATGGTTGGGGACCAGAGGATGGTTGGGCGGCAGAGGATGGTTAGGGGGCAGAGGATGGTTGGGCGGCAGAGGATGGTTAGGGAGCAGAGGATGGCTGGGAGGCAGAGGATGGTTGGGTAGCAGAGGATGGTTGGGGCCAGAGGATGGTTGGGTAGCAGAGGATGGTTGGGTGGCAGAGGATGGTTGGGGACCAGAGGATGGTTGGGCGGCAGAGGATGGTTGGGGACCAGAGGATGGTTGGGGACCAGAGGATGGTTGGGTGGCAGAGGATGGTTGGGTAGCAGAGGATGGTTAGGGGGCAGAGGATGGTTGGGGACCAGAGGATGGTTGGGCGGCAGAGGATGGTTAGGGGGCAGAGGATGGTTGGGCGGCAGAGGATGGTTAGGGAGCAGAGGATGGCTGGGAGGCAGAGGATGGTTGGGTAGCAGAGGATGGTTGGGGCCAGAGGATGGTTGGGTAGCAGAGGACGGTTGGGTGGCAGAGGACGGTTGAGTGGCAGAGGACGGTTGGGTGGCAGAGGACGGTTGGGTAGCAGAGGACGGTTGGGTGGCAGAGGATGGTTGGGGACCAGAGGATGGTTGGGTAGCAGAGGACGGTTGGGTGGCAGAGGATGGTTGGGGACCAGAGGATGGTTGGGAGGCAGAGGATGGTTGGGCAGCAGAGGATGGTTGGGGACCAGAGGATGGTTGGGTGGCAGAGGGTGGTTGGGTGGCAGAGGATGGTTGGGCAGCAGAGGATGGTTGGGCGGCAGAGGATGGTTGGGTGGCAGAGGATGGTTGGGTGGCAGAGGATGGTTGGGTGGCAGAGGATGGTTGGGTGGCAGAGGATGGTTGGGTGGCAGAGGATGGTTGGGTGGCAGAGGATGGTTGGGCAGCAGAGGATGGTTGGGTAGCAGAGGATGGTTGGGCAGCAGAGGATGGTTGGGTGGCAGAGGATGGTTGGGTGGCAGAGGATGGTTGGGGACCAGAGGATGGTTGGGGACCAGAGGATGGTTGGGTGGCAGAGGATGGTTGGGTGGCAGAGGATGGTTGGGCGGCAGAGGATGGTTGGGGGGCAGAGGATGGTTGGGGGGCAGAGGATGGTTGGGGGGCAGAGGATGGTTGGGGACCAGAGGATGGTTGGGGGGCAGAGGATGGTTGGGGGGCAGAGGATGGTTGGGGGGCAGAGGATGGTTGGGAGGCAGAGGATGGTTGGGGACCAGAGGATGGTTGGGCGGCAGAGGATGGTTGGGCGGCAGAGGATGGTTGGGTGACAGAGGATGATTGGGGACCAGAGGATGGTTGGGTGGCAGAGGATGGTTGGGTAGCAGAGGATGGTTGGGTGGCAGTGGATGGTTGGGGACCAGAGGATGGTTGGGCGGCAGAGGATGGTTGGGGACCAGAGGATGGTTGGGGACCAGAGGATGGTTGGGTGGCAGAGGATGGTTGGGTAGCAGAGGATGGTTAGGGGGCAGAGGATGGTTGGGGACCAGAGGATGGTTGGGCGGCAGAGGATGGTTAGGGGGCAGAGGATGGATGGGCGGCAGAGGATGGTTAGGGAGCAGAGGATGGCTGGGAGGCAGAGGATGGTTGGGTAGCAGAGGATGGTTGGGGCCAGAGGATGGTTGGGTAGCAGAGGACGGTTGGGTGGCAGAGGACGGTTGGGTGGCAGAGGACGGTTGGGTGGCAGAGGACGGTTGGGTGGCAGAGGACGGTTGGGTGGCAGAGGACGGTTGGGTGGCAGAGGATGGTTGGGGACCAGAGGATGGTTGGGTAGCAGAGGACGGTTGGGTGGCAGAGGATGGTTGGGTGGCAGAGGATGGTTGGGGACCAGAGGATGGTTGGGAGGCAGAGGATGGTTGGGCAGCAGAGGATGGTTGGGGACCAGAGGATGGTTGGGCAGCAGAGGATGGTTGGGCGGCAGAGGATGGTTGGGTGGCAGAGGATGGTTGGGTGGCAGAGGATGGTTGGGTGGCAGAGGATGGTTGGGTGGCAGAGGATGGTTGGGTGGCAGAGGATGGTTGGGTGGCAGAGGATGGTTGGGTGGCAGAGGATGGTTGGGTGGCAGAGGATGGTTGGGCAGCAGAGGATGGTTGGGTGGCAGAGGATGGTTGGGCGGCAGAGGATGGTTGGGCGGCAGAGGATGGTTGGGTGGCAGAGGATGGTTGGGTGGCAGAGGATGGTTGGGGACCAGAGGATGGTTGGGGACCAGAGGATGGTTGGGTGGCAGAGGATGGTTGGGTGGCAGAGGATGGTTGGGTGGCAGAGGATGGTTGGGCGGCAGAGGATGGTTGGGTGGCAGAGGATGGTTGGGTGGCAGAGGATGGTTGGGTGGCAGAGGATGGTTGGGTGGCAGAGGATGATTGGGGACCAGAGGATGGTTGGGTGGCAGAGGATGGTTGGGCAGCAGAGGATGGTTGGGTGGCAGAGGATGGTTGGGCAGCAGAGGATGGTTGGGTGGCAGAGGATGGTTGGGGACCAGAGGATGGTTGGGTGGCAGAGGATGGTTGGGGACCAGAGGATGGTTGGGCGGCAGAGGATGGTTGGGGGCCAGAGGATGGTTGGGGACCAGAGGATGGTTGGGTGGCAGAGGATGGTTGGGTAGCAGAGGATGGTTAGGGGGCAGAGGATGGTTGGGGACCAGAGGATGGTTGGGCGGCAGAGGATGGTTAGGGGGCAGAGGATGGTTGGGCGGCAGAGGATGGTTAGGGAGCAGAGGATGGCTGGGAGGCAGAGGATGGTTGGGTAGCAGAGGATGGTTGGGGCCAGAGGATGGTTGGGTAGCAGAGGATGGTTGGGTAGCAGAGGATGGTTGGGTGGCAGAGGATGGTTGGGGACCAGAGGATGGTTGTGCGGCAGAGGATGGTTGGGGACCAGAGGATGGTTGGGGACCAGAGGATGGTTGGGTGGCAGAGGATGGTTGGGTAGCAGAGGATGGTTAGGGGGCAGAGGATGGTTGGGGACCAGAGGATGGTTGGGCGGCAGAGGATGGTTAGGGGGCAGAGGATGGTTGGGCGGCAGAGGATGGTTAGGGAGCAGAGGATGGCTGGGAGGCAGAGGATGGTTGGGTAGCAGAGGATGGTTGGGGCCAGAGGATGGTTGGGTAGCAGAGGACGGTTGGGTGGCAGAGGACGGTTGAGTGGCAGAGGACGGTTGGGTGGCAGAGGACGGTTGGGTAGCAGAGGACGGTTGGGTGGCAGAGGATGGTTGGGGACCAGAGGATGGTTGGGTAGCAGAGGACGGTTGGGTGGCAGAGGATGGTTGGGGACCAGAGGATGGTTGGGAGGCAGAGGATGGTTGGGCAGCAGAGGATGGTTGGGGACCAGAGGATGGTTGGGTGGCAGAGGGTGGTTGGGTGGCAGAGGATGGTTGGGCAGCAGAGGATGGTTGGGCGGCAGAGGATGGTTGGGTGGCAGAGGATGGTTGGGTGGCAGAGGATGGTTGGGTGGCAGAGGATGGTTGGGTGGCAGAGGATGGTTGGGCAGCAGAGGATGGTTGGGTAGCAGAGGACGGTTGGGTGGCAGAGGACGGTTGGGTAGCAGAGGACGGTTGGGTGGCAGAGGATGGTTGGGGACCAGAGGATGGTTGGGTAGCAGAGGACGTTTGGGTGGCAGAGGATGGTTGGGGACCAGAGGATGGTTGGGAGGCAGAGGATGGTTGGGCAGCAGAGGATGGTTGGGGACCAGAGGATGGTTGGGTGGCAGAGGGTGGTTGGGTGGCAGAGGATGGTTGGGCAGCAGAGGATGGTTGGGCGGCAGAGGATGGTTGGGTGGCAGAGGATGGTTGGGTGGCAGAGGATGGTTGGGTGGCAGAGGATGGTTGGGTGGCAGAGGATGGTTGGGTGGCAGAGGATGGTTGGGCAGCAGAGGATGGTTGGGTAGCAGAGGATGGTTGGGCGGCAGAGGATGGTTGGGTGGCAGAGGATGGTTGGGTGGCAGAGGATGGTTGGGGACCAGAGGATGGTTGGGGACCAGAGGATGGTTGGGTGGCAGAGGATGGTTGGGTGGCAGAGGATGGTTGGGCGGCAGAGGATGGTTGGGGGGCAGAGGATGGTTGGGGGGCAGAGGATGGTTGGGGGGCAGAGGATGGTTGGGGACCAGAGGATGGTTGGGGGGCAGAGGATGGTTGGGGGGCAGAGGATGGTTGGGGGGCAGAGGATGGTTGGGAGGCAGAGGATGGTTGGGGACCAGAGGATGGTTGGGTGGCAGAGGATGGTTGGGGCCAGAGGATGGTTGGGTAGCAGAGGACGGTTGGGTGGCAGAGGACGGTTGGGTGGCAGAGGACGGTTGGGTGGCAGAGGACGGTTGGGTGGCAGAGGACGGTTGGGTAGCAGAGGACGGTTGGGTGGCAGAGGATGGTTGGGGACCAGAGGATGGTTGGGTAGCAGAGGACGGTTGGGTGGCAGAGGATGGTTGGGTGGCAGAGGATGGTTGGGGACCAGAGGATGGTTGGGAGGCAGAGGATGGTTGGGCAGCAGAGGATGGTTGGGGACCAGAGGATGGTTGGGCAGCAGAGGATGGTTGGGCGGCAGAGGATGGTTGGGTGGCAGAGGATGGTTGGGTGGCAGAGGATGGTTGGGTGGCAGAGGATGGTTGGGTGGCAGAGGATGGTTGGGTGGCAGAGGATGGTTGGGTGGCAGAGGATGGTTGGGTGGCAGAGGATGGTTGGGTGGCAGAGGATGGTTGGGCAGCAGAGGATGGTTGGGTAGCAGAGGATGGTTGGGCAGCAGTGGATGGTTGGGTGGCAGAGGATGGTTGGGTGGCAGAGGATGGTTGGGGACCAGAGGATGGTTGGGGACCAGAGGATGGTTGGGTGGCAGAGGATGGTTGGGTGGCAGAGGATGGTTGGGTGGCAGAGGATGGTTGGGCAGCAGAGGATGGTTGGGTGGCAGAGGATGGTTGGGTGGCAGAGGATGGTTGGGTGGCAGAGGATGGTTGGGTGGCAGAGGATGATTGGGGACCAGAGGATGGTTGGGTGGCAGAGGATGGTTGGGCAGCAGAGGATGGTTGGGTGGCAGACGATGGTTGGGTGGCAGAGGATGGTTGGGCAGCAGAGGATGGTTGGGTAGCAGAGGATGGTTGGGCAGCAGAGGATGGTTGGGTGGCAGAGGATGGTTGGGTGGCAGAGGATGGTTGGGGACCAGAGGATGGTTGGGGACCAGAGGATGGTTGGGTGGCAGAGGATGGTTGGGTGGCAGAGGATGGTTGGGTGGCAGAGGATGGTTGGGCAGCAGAGGATGGTTGGGTGGCAGAGGATGGTTGGGTGGCAGAGGATGGTTGGGTGGCAGAGGATGGTTGGGTGGCAGAGGATGATTGGGGACCAGAGGATGGTTGGGTGGCAGAGGATGTTTGGTGGCAGAGGATGGTTGGGTGGCAGAGGATGATTGGGGACCAGAGGATGGTTGGGTGGCAGAGGATGGTTGGGTGGCAGAGGATGATTGGTGGCAGAGGATGGTTGGGTTGCAGAGGATGATTGGGGACCAGAGGATGATTGGGGACCAGAGGATGGTTGGGTGGCAGAGGATGGTTGGGTGGCAGAGGATGATTGGGGACCAGAGGATGGTTGGGTGGCAGAGGATGGTTGGGTGGCAGAGGATGGTTGGGCTGCAGAGGATGGTTGGGTGGCAGAGGATGGTTGGGCAGCAGAGGATGGTTGGGTGGCAGAGGATGGTTGGGTGGCAGAGGATGGTTGGGGGGCAGAGGATGGTTGGGTAGCAGAGGATGGTTGGGAGGCAGAGGATGGTTGGGGACCAGAGGATGGTTGGGTGGCAGAGGATGGTTGGGTAGCAGAGGATGGTTGGGTGGCAGAGGATCGTTGGGTAGCAGAGGATGGTTGGGTGGCAGAGGATGGTTGGGTGGCAGAGGATGATTGGGGACCAGAGGATGGTTGGGTGGCAGAGGATGGTTGGGTGGCAGAGGGTGATTGGGGACCAGAGGATGGTTGGGTGGCAGAGGATGGTTGGGTAGCAGAGGATCGTTGGGTAGCAGAGGATCGTTGGGTAGCAGAGGATGATTGGGTAGCAGAGGATGGTTGGGTGGCAGAGAATGGTTGGGTGGCAAAGGATGGTTGGGTGGCAAAGGATGGTTGGGTGGCAGAGAATGGTTGGGTGGCAGAGGATGGTTGGGTGGCAAAGGATGGTTGGGTGGCAGAGAATGGTTGGGTGGCAGAGGATGGTTGGGTAGCAGATGATGGTTGGGTGGCAAAGGATGGTTGGGTGGCAGAGGATGGTTGGGGACCAGAGGATCGTTGGGTAGCAGAGGATCGTTGGGGAGCAGTGGATGGTTGGGTAGCAGAGGATGTTTGGGTAGCAGAGGATGGTTGGGTGGCAGAGAATGGTTGGGTGGCAGAGGATGGTTGGGTAGCAGATGATGGTTGGGTGGCAAAGGATGGTTGGGTGGCAAAGGATGGTTGGGTGGCAGAGAATGGTTGGGTGGCAGAGAATGGTTGGGTGGCAGAGGATGGTTGGGTGGCAGAGGATGGTTGGGTAGCAGAGAATGGTTGGGTGGCAGAGAATGGTTGGGTGGCAGAGAATGGTTGGGTGGCAGAGAATGGTTGGGTGGCAGAGGATGGTTGGGTGGCAGAGGATGGTTGGGGACCAGAGGATGGTTGGGTAGCAGAGGATTGTTGCTGTATAAATGTAGAGGGTTGAAAGATACTTTTCCAGAAAAAAAAATTCTGCATCAGCCAAGGAGTAAGTGAGAAGGAAACAGAAAATATGGCTGAACTGAGGATAAAGGTGGCTGGATATGACTACCCCCTCTCATTTTCTGAATGGGGATCGTACGACCAATGGAGAAGTGCAGTAGTTATGTGGACTGAGGTAACTGCTTTGGGAAAGAGAAAACAAGGTATGGCATTGGCTCTTTCTCTACCATATGGCAGTAAAATCCGAAACAAAGTGTTTTCTGAGCTGGAATTGGAAGAGTTAGACTCAGAAGGAGGTCTGGAGACTCTATTACAGTTTATGGATAAGATTTGTCAAAAGGATGACTTGTTAAATGCGTATGAAGCCTGGTCAGAATTCGCTAGATTCCGGAACACAGAGGATATCTCTATTGAGGACTATCGAATGGAATTTAGCAGACTATATAAAAGGCTGCACAAACACCGTCTGGAATTTCCACAGTCTGTGTTGGCATTTAAGTTACTGGACTGTGCTAGAGTGAGCAATATGGATAGGCTCCTGGTTTTGACAGGAGTTAAGTTTGGGGATAATGATACCTTATTCGATCAGATGGTAGAGGCCTTAAAGACGTTTCTGGGGAAACTTTCAATTCCTGTGACTCTTATGACACAAATGGGTCAGTCAGCAATAAAGCAGAATATGGAAGATACACTACTGACAGGATGGTGAGACCGTATGGCTACAAACAGGCTACAAGATATGGAAGGAGATCAGGACCCACCACCATCTGAAGGGCAATTAGGGATGGCAATAAATGCTGACCGAGCCAACGGCGCCCACATCTAATGAATCCCGTACCAGCCTCCCCGAACAGGCGCCGGAATGTGGCGACTAGGGGCTTTTCATAGGAACTTCATTGAAGCCTACTCGTGACAATAAGCGATTTTCATTTCATTTCATTCATTCAAAACATTGTTATGTTAAATCTCAGGTTTGTGGCAGAGTGTGGAACAAGCTCACCCAACCCTGAAAACACCAACACTGACCTTCACAGCTCAGACGCTGCCCTCATCACTGCAAATTAACTCCCAAAGTTGCAATATTAGCACAGCTTAGTGTAAACACTGCCTCTACACATTTCCCAGCCCCTCAGTCAAGTGCTAATGCTCAGATTGCCAGCATCAAGCTCTGTGCCATCGGCTAACAACAGGCAGAAACAGTGACAGGCCAAGTAACCGGCAACCAACTGTGTGGATTCAGGCTGGAATTGAATTAACAGCTGACAAAAAGATTATTTCTGTAGTCTCTTGCTGCACGAGTTGAAATATTCACCTCGCGTTGCACCCTGAGCCCCTCACAATAATGAGACTGAGGAGAAAATCGGAATTAAAAGAATTTATCCAGTTCAAGCTCAGCCAGTATTTCCTCAGCATCATCTCACTCTCTCCAAAGCAAATGAAAGCATGGCGAAAAGCAGTGCTTCACATTGTTATGTTGTAATGATAGAATACCTTGGCTTATTGCACCAAACTCGCAAAGGATTGGGTAAACGTGTTGTGGGTTCATTTATTCAGACTAAGCACACGAGAACAGTTATAACTAGGTGCAATGCTTGAAGGAATCAGAGCTGTGTATGTGCTCTGCTCAAAGCAAAAGTGAAACTAACACTGAATTTCCCTTCTTGTGATGTCATGCTGATATCCATAAAAGGCATCTTTTAACATCCCCTTTTTAAAAAAATTTACTTCCCTCCCTTTCCAATGTAGTATAACTATTTGCAATACGCGTTCATGCTTAATTGCCATTACTTAAGTGTTTTGATCTGGTAAATCTATGAGTCCCTACAGCGTAGAGTAATCTGCTGGTACACCCAGATCTTTTCATCGAATTGCGTCTGGAGGTTTCTTCAGGTAGTCACAGTGATCTGTGGAACGGTTTTTCTTGGATGCTGTTCCCATTGCATTTAGAATCTTGTCCTCGATGTAATAGGGCGCGGTGATTGAGGATCTGGAATGGATCTGATTTGTCCTCATGTTACACCTTGTGTGTAATGGCTTCAGAGGACCTTGGGCCCAAACCAATCCTTCTCACATAATCTCTGTGGGATCCTGGATGTCAACTTGGATCACCTAGATCTAGAACACTTGGATTTTCTGGTGACAATCAAGATCGGGTGTCTGCCACACCATTTCTCTTTGTATTTCAGAGTGAAATCGTAGTTCTGAAGCCGCAGGACTACGCCTGCAGTTTGGCTGGTGCTCTACACCAGGCTGAAAGTGCCGATTGCGACCCGTGGGTGGGTTGCAGGTAGGTGTCGGGAGCAATCGGTCGTGCATTCCCGTGGTGGTCTCAATTGCGGGAGAAGCATCCAACGGCCGCTACCGGCTTAAAAAATTGGAAATGCTGGCCGCTGCCTCCTTTTAAAGTGGAACAAATGAGGCTTTAAGCAGACTTCCGGCCAGAAGCAGCAGCAGAGAGATGGTCACGGGCCCTGCACGTAAACCTGGCGTCGAACGGCCTTTTTTTATTTTCTTTTGGCAGCAAATCACGGAAGAGAGCTGCTTCCATTTCCTCGCTGACAGTAAGCAAGGAAAGTGAACTGTGAAGATGGATCGTTTCCTTAAAAGTAAGAGATGGGCAGAAACTCAAATTGGCAGAGTACCTACTGGACATGATCTAACAACTGAATCAGCTGGAGAGAGCTGCACAGAAGGGCCCAGAGCAGGACAGAGCAGTGCTAATGTTAGTTCTGTACAGAGCTCCAGGGCACCTGGTGAACAGTCTATAAAGAAGCAACTTAACTCGGGAACAAAACAGCATAAAGATGATTTATTGAGGTATGCAAATAAGGATGCAATGCCCATGTGGTTATATCCAGGGAAGTACTGCCAAATGAGAGGAGAAGTTCCAGATTTGGAAAGAGAAGTGGTGGGTGAAAATGTATTTTGCGGTTGAGACCCCAGTCAGTTATTAATTAGAGCTGACTCCAAATTAAAGACTACAGTGCTGTACCTGACCTGTAATACCACATTAAATACACAGCAAAGCCCATGAGGCTGTCAGCATTCTAGAGTAGCATCTGCCAGGAGTATCCAGTGCCTGAATAAAACAAGCATTTTGTTGCTATTGCCCTTCGCAACGACCAACATGTGCGAGGTTGGATTTTCCATTTTCAGAAAGATGAAGATGGCACAAAGGAACTGGCTGCTGTGCACATTGCCCTCTCCTCCTTTGAACCTGATTCAAGTGATATCATGGGAACTAAAGCAGGCTCCCCTTTCACATTGAAGGTAAGTAAATGTGGCGTGTCTCACAAAGGTCAGCCGGCATGGGTCACGAACGTCGGCTGGTTGGCAAAAGTGGGTCCTGGGGAGAAAAGTTTGAAAAACACTGATCTGCACAGATTCTTCTTGTAGATCTGCTCCAGTGGATAATCACTCTCCACTATCAACTTTGTCCCGCGGAGATAGATGTGGAATGTCTCATATCCATACACAGCTGACAGATCTCTCTTTCAATGTGAGCATATCTGGTCTTAGCTGAGTTAGAGCTTTGGATGTGGACACTATTGGCTTCCCCTCTTGTACCCGAGATGCCCTCCGTCCTCTTTAGAAGCATCCACTTGCAGAGTGACAAGTTTCTTCCTCTCGTAGGATGGCAGACTTGTTTCCTGACATATTACTTTTTCAAGTTTGTTGTAACTCCTACCGTGTGACTGATCACTGGTTCACTACATCCTCTTTCATTGGCTCCTGCGGGTGCTGTGCGCTCTGATGTAAGCGGTACGAAGGAGCTCATGTATTACATCAAGCCAAGTAAACTTCTCAACCCTTCCATCTGTTAGGACTTCCGTCTCCGAGATGTCTGAGGTTCTCTCGGGGCTTGGCTACGCTCGGTGTGTGCACCATTCCGAAGACTGCCATTCTATCACCCTCACAATACTGTCTGCATTGAGCTCCATCCCAACGTTCCTGCTTCTATCCTCAGCTTCATGATCTTTTTCATCTACACAATATCTGTGGCTATCATCTGCTATGCTGACTACTCCCCACTGTGTCTCAGGAAATTGAATCGTCCAAAGGGTGTGTTCAATGGTGTCAACAGTGAAGATCCTGCGTCTAGTTTCACATTCCACTGGCCATTGCTTGCTGAAATTTGCCAATGCAGGATGATATCTCCCAATGGTGGAATAGCATCACCAACCCCATAATGTCTTGATTAAGATCTTTGGGATGCAGGCAAATTCTTCGCCACCCATTTGTCGTCTCTCACCGTGATGGAATTTACCTAATCTGGAGACTCTGGTGAACACCTTTTCACCAATCGCTTGGAGCTGGTCTTTTAACCTTTCCTTTCAGTTCCGTTTGTACTTTATGTAGGGAATGAATCATCATTGAGTCAATCGTGATGTGCTACTCAAAATCCTCAAAGCATCCAAATGTCTCATCAAAATATCACAGGTACATTTTCACCGGGTGGTCTTTGCATCTGGAGGGTGCTTTTTAACACTTTGTGTCATCTCCTTTACCACTTGGTTTCCAGATAATCTTGCAGGTCCACTCCAGGAGAGCAGAACCAGCTGTTTCAGTGATGTACAACGTGCAGTTAACAGCTTTGCCTTTGTGTTCCCCTCTGATTTGGGTTGTCCGTATCTGTTTGCATTGACAATGTTCAATTTCAGAACATCTTTCTTTGGGTAAACATTTTCATCCAGATTTCCAGGGAAGATCTTCTGGTCCAGCCGGAGCGGGTTAATCTTACTCAGATACGGTATTAATCGTCACCATCAGATTTATGGCTTTTCTCTTACCCTCTCCCTGATCTGAATGATTATGTGAGCTTCTTTTCTCTGGCTAGTGTCACATCGAGCCATTTCTGGCAGCAGTGTGGTGTCTGAATCCAGGCTCACCGTCATTTTCCAGGATTTGGATGTTTTGGTTTCTGTTCCTGCCCCGTTGTCCAGCCCTGGTGCGTTGTTACTCAGCTCTGATGCCCTGTTACTCAGCTCTGATGCCCTGTTACTCAGCTCTGGTGCCCTGTTACTCAGCTCTGGTGCCCTGTTACTCAGCTCTGGTGCCCTGTTACTCAGCTCTGGTGCCCTGTTACTCAGCCCTGGTGCCCTGTTACTCAGCTCTGGTGCCCTGTTACTCAGCTCTGGTGCCCTGTTACTCAGTTCTGATGCCCTGTTACTCAGCTCTGGTGCCCTGTTACTCAGCTCTGATGCCCTGTTACTCAGTTCTGATGCCCTGTTACTCAGCCCTGGGCCCTGTTACTCAGCCCTGGTGCCCTGTTACTCAGCTCTGGTGCCCTGTTACTCAGCTCTGGTGCCCTGTTACTCAGCTCTGGTGCCCTGTTACTCAGTTCTGATGCCCTGTTACTCAGCTCTGGTGCCCTGTTACTCAGCTCTGGTGCCCTGTTACTCAGCTCTGATGCCCTGTTACTCAGCCCTGGGCCCTGTTACTCAGCCCTGGTGCCCTGTTACTCAGCCCTGGTGCCCTGTTACTCAGCCCTGGTGCCCTGTTACTCAGCCCTGGTGCCCTGTTACTCAGCTCTGGTGCCCTGTTACTCAGCTCTGGTGCCCTGTTACTCAGCCCTGGTGCCCTGTTACTCAGCCCTGGTGCCCTGTTACTCAGCTCTGGTGCCCTGTTACTCAGCTCTGGTGCCCTGTTACTCAGCTCTGGTGCCCTGTTACTCAGCTCTGATGCCCTGTTACTCAGCCCTGGGCCCTGTTACTCAGCCCTGGTGCCCTGTTACTCAGCCCTGGTGCCCTGTTACTCAGCCCTGGTGCCCTGTTACTCAGCCCTGGTGCCCTGTTACTCAGCTCTGG
The DNA here is from genome assembly GCF_047496885.1 of Scyliorhinus torazame. Lineage (NCBI taxonomy): Eukaryota > Metazoa > Chordata > Chondrichthyes > Carcharhiniformes > Scyliorhinidae > Scyliorhinus > Scyliorhinus torazame. Next base: position 111,953,674 of record NC_092728.1, on the reverse strand, counting down.
TGCCCTGTTACTCAGCTCTGGTGCCCTGTTACTCAGCCCTGGTGCCCTATTACTCAGTCCTGGTGCCCTGTTACTCAGCTCTGGTGCCCTGTTACTCAGCTCTGGTGCCCTGTTACTCAGCCCTGGTGCCCTGTTACTCAGCTCTGGTGACCTGTTACTCAGCTCTGGTGCCCTGTTACTCAGCCCTGGTGCCCTGTTACTCAGCTCTGGTGCCCTGTTACTCAGCTCTGGTGCCTTGTTACTCAGCTCTGGTGCCCTGTTACTCAGCTCTGGTGCCCTGTTACTCAGCTCTGATGCATTGTTCCTCAGCTCTGGTGCCTTGTTACTCAGCTCTGGTGCCCTGTTACTCAGCTCTGGTGCCCTGTTACTCAGCTCTGGTGCCCTGTTACTCAGCTCTGATGCCCTGTTACTCAGCTCTGGTGCCCTGTTACTCAGCTCTGGTGCCCTGTTACTCAGCTCTGATGCCTTGTTACTCAGCTCTGATGCCCTGTTACTCAGCTCTGATGCCCTGTTACTCAGCTCTGGTGCCTTGTTACTCAGCTCTGGCTCCTTGTCTACCACCTTCCCCTTTTACTTCCGCACATAATTTCCCAATAATTGGCCTTTCCACAATCTATGCTTTATATCATGCTGTGTAGCGCACTGTGACATTTGGAACATTTAAGATACAGGTTCCACTGCCTGCTACATTTGTTCCTGCCTAGCAACAAGAAAGGGACTCTCTCGGGGTGTTCTGATAGGTCACCAGATCAATTCAAGGGTTAGAGAATAGCAGTCAGTTTGAATCAGACAGTGGGTTTAATCACAAACAAAGAGACAGGAAGTGGACCCATACAAGTTAAAAAGCATAAATCGGTGTGCAGTGAGCAGATGTGAGTGGACTCTGGTGAAGCCTTGGCAATTGAGGTGAGTTCAGGAGAAGCCCTGATTATCCAAGGTGCCACAGGTTGGTGTCTCTGTGCTGTGGGCCTGTGGAGCAAAAGTACCTTTTTGGGGCAGTGGTGTCCTTCTTGTCCTCAGGGCTGAAATTGTGCTTGTGTATTGATGTTTGAGTGCACTCGGGAACCCAGGGGAACAGAATCTCGGAAGACAGAAACCCGGCAAGGCGGACCGGTGTTGAAGATGTGCAAGGTGCAGCAACTTTTGGAGAGAATTCCAAGGTGAGATCTTCAACTGTGAAGATTGGAAAACCTCATGAGAAGTTTAGTGAGATTAGTTGATTTACCGTGTTACATATGTCTGGATGGGTTATTGTGAAATCCAGGGAAGCAGGTTTGGTCACATTTGGTATTTATTGTGCAGTGAGGTCTGTTGAACCACAGATGATTCACATGTACCTGAAATTCTAACCTTTGGGGTAATTATAAGAGAAATACCTTAAATTGTTTTTTTTTAAAAACCTTGTGCAGCATGTTTATTGTTGTTTGCTCAAAACCCGGAATCTTGTGCCTTTCTTCGCTTAGTGAGGGTCTTGAATCTCAAGTTTTGTTGACCGTAAACAAAACGTTAGTGGGTCCCTAACCGGATCTCACCAACAGCTTGCCAACTTGTCTGGCCAAGGATTTGAACAAGTACCTGAGAGTCGGCGCTGGAGCTCCAACAATTATATCAATAACGTGGATCAAAGGACCAAGGGCATGGTAGCTAAATCTGCTGATGACATAAAGATGTGATGTGGAGATGCGGCGTTGGGCTGGGGTGAGCACATTAAGAAGTCTTACAACACCAGGTTAAAGTCCAACAGGTTTGCTTCGAATCACTAGCTTTCAGAACACTGCTCCTTCCTCAGGTGACCTGAGGAAGGAGCAGTGCTCCGAAAGCTCGTGTTTGAAACAAACCTGTTGGACTTTAACCTGGTGTTGTTAGACTTCTTACTGGACATAAAGATAGGTGGGAAATTATTTTGTTTCTGACACAAGGAAGCTGCAAAGAGACACAAAGGCAGGTTCAATGAATAGACAGAAATTTGGCAGATGGAGTATAATGTGGGAAAATGTGAACATCTACACTTTTTGGCAGGAAGAATAGACAAGCAGCAGATTATTTAAATGGCGAGAGATTGCAGGACTCATTTTTTAAACAAATTTAGAGTATCCAATTTTTTTTTCCCGTTCAGGGACAATTTAGCGTGGCCAATCCACCTACCCTGAACATCTTTTGGGCTGTGGGGGTGAGACCCACGCAAACACGGGGAGAATGTGTAAACTCCACACGGACAGTGACCCGGGGCCGGGATCGAACCCGGCTCCTCAGCGCCGTGAGGCAGCAGTGCTAACCACTGTGCCACCATGCGGATCCGGGTATGCAGGACTCCGAGGTACAGAGTCCTGGGACAAGAATTAGGAAATGTTAGTCTGCAGGTACAGCAAGGGATCAGGAAGAGGAATGGAACGTTATTGTTTATTGCAAGGGAAATCGAATATAAAAGTAGGTTGTTTTGCTACAGTGTAAGAGTCCTTCCTGTTTCTTTCCATTGCTCCCATTTCTTTTACTTTATTATTTTTGGTCTGTGGACCCATAATCGGAATGTGCCTTGAAGCAGAAGCGTGTTTTCCAGGGCAGCGTGTTCATAGGTTTTGAAAGGGGAGAGGAGAGATCAGCATCGGCAGCGGCGAGGGAATTTTAGGAACCGGTTTTGGAGGAACTGGGTACAATTGGTTAACTGGCCAGGGAGAGTGTTCTGCCTGACAACAGTCAGTGATTGGGTTCTTCGGAGAGAACCTGCCAGAAGGCTCTCGATCCTGGAAGAGGAGCCTTGTTTCTCCCTCTCGCTGCTGCCGGTTACCTGCCGTCTCGGTGAGGCAGCAGTGACGATCATCACAAACTGAAGGAAAAGGAAGAACCCAACTGAAGGCCCAACCCTGAGAAAGAAACTAACTGGAAAACGCCCGTTTGCATCAAAGATCTTTATCCCTTTATTTTATTATATTTTCTTCACCTCTCAGCCCCCTTTTGTCCTCTGTGTTGTTTGTCTGTGTAGAGAATGGAGGGAGTTAAAAAAGGGTGGGGGGTGATAAGAGTTTGGGAATCAGTCAGTCGTATTTTTGCCTATTTAGTTATAAGGACTGATAATTATAAAAGGTTACTTGTGTTCAAATGTTACAAACCTGGTGACATTCGGCAATTTAACTCGGCCAAAGCCACGGATATTAATATAAATTCTACCCTAGCTACTGGGCGGCCAATATAGCCATGATTAGGAAGTGGGCAATGGGGGTGGGGGGCAGCGTGGGAGCAACTGGAGGCGGCGTCATGTAAAGGTACTAGTCTGGGAGCTTTGATAACGGCTCCTTTGCCGTTCTCGCCAACCCGTTACTCCACAAGTCCGGTTGTGGTGGTGACACTGCGGATCTGGGGACAGTGGAGGAGGTACAAGAAGGTGGAGGGAGCGTCGGTCTGGACCCCGATATGCAACAACCACAGGTTTGTCCCGGGTAGGATGGATGGTGGGTTCCAGAGCTGGCAGAGGGCAGGCATCAGAAGGATGGGAGATCTGTTCATAGACGGAAGCTTTCCCAGTTTGAAGGCGCGAGAGGACAAATTCAATCTGCTGTCAGGAAACGCCTTTAAATATCTGCAAGTACGAGCGTTCCTGAAAAAACAGGTAGTGGCCTTTCCGACGCTGCCGCCACTGAGGATACAGGATCTCCGCCCCCACAGGTGGGGGAGGGGAAGGTGTCGGATATCTACCAGGAACTACAGGAGGCGGAGGAGACCCCGGTGGAGGAGCTCAAGGGCAAGTGGGAGGAGGAGCTAGGTGAGGAGTTGGAAGCGGGTCTGTGGGCAGAGGTCCTGGGCAGGGTTAATTCCTCCTCATCATGTGCCAGGCTCAGTCTAATTCAATTTAAGGTGGTCCACCGGGCACACATGATGGCAGCGAGAATGAGCACGATTTTTGGGGTAGAACACAGTTGTGTGAGGTGTAAGGGCAGCCCTGCAAACCATGTCCACATGTTTTGGGCATGCCTGGAGCTTAGAGAGTCTGGCAAGGCTTCGCCTGGCAAGGGTTCGCGAGGGCAATGTCCACGGTGCTTAACACACGGGTGGTGCCGAGTCCAGAGATAGTGATCTTTGGAGTGTCAGAAGACCCGGGAGTTCAGGGGGCGAAAGAGGCCGACGTCTTGGCCTTTGCCTCCCTGGTAGCCTGGAGACGGATTTTATTAATGTGGAGGGACTCGAAGCCCCCGAGTGTAGAGACCTGGGTTAGTGACATGGCTGGGTTTCTCAGCCTCGAGAACATAAAGTTTGCCTTAAGAGGGTCTCTCGGAGGTGGCAGCCGTTCGTCGACTTTCTCGGGGAAAATTAAAATGTCAGCAGCAGCAATCCGTAGGGCGGGGGGGGGGGGTGAGTGCTTCATCGGGACGTTGTGGGAAGACTGAGTCGCGTGGGGTAATGTCTATTTAATTGTTATTGTATATTCTCTTTTTTCACTATGTTAATGTTCACTCTAGTTTGTTTTGTTATTATTGTTACTACTGTTTTATTATGAAAAATTCTGCAAAACCTGAATAAAAATACTTTTTTTTTTTAAATCTACCCGGAGTCAAGCGGGGCCAGAGTGGAGCTTGCACCGCCCAAGGTATCGGCAGAGTTGAGCTTGCACCGCCCAAGGTATCGGCAGAGTGGAGCTTGCACCGCCCAAGGTATCGGCAGAGTTGAGCTTGCACCGCCCAAGGTATCGGCAGAGTTGAGCTTGCACCGCCCAAGGTATCGGCAGAGTGGAGCTTGCACCGCCCAAGGTATCGGTGAGACCACATCCAGGCAACTGTGTACAGCTCTAATCTCCTTATTTAAAAAAAGATACAAATGTCTTCGAAGTAGCTCAGACAAGGAGAACTCGATTGAAGCGGTTTTCCATTTAAGGCGGAGATGAGGAGAATGTTTTTCGCTGAGTTCTGAACCTTTGGAACTTTCTTCCCTGGATAACAGGGTCAATTAATAATTTAGAGGCAGGGCAAGATAGATTCTTGACTGTGAAGCGGGGGGCTGCGGGCAGTGGAATCAAATCAGACATTATCGTGCTACAGCTGCCAAATGGTCTTTCTTCAACATTCATTGATGGAATGTGGCCGTCGCTGCTCGGCCAGCATTTATTGACCATCTCCGATTGATTACCGAGTGGCTTTCTGGGCCATTCCAGAGAAGAGTTAGGAGTCAACATGGAGTCACATCTGGGTCTCACATGAGCTGAGGGTGGTGGACAGTAGATTTCCTTCCCGAAAGGATGTTGTGAACCAGAGGGGGGTTTACAATGGTTCAATGGTCTTCATTAGATGTTTAACTCCATATTTTTTATCAAATTCAAATATCAACATCTGCTGTGGTGGGGTTGGATCCGGAATCCAGAGCAATCCCGTGGCTCTCTGGGTTACTAGTCCAGCGACAATGCCGCAATGCCATAGCCTCCCTCCCAGACCAGGTCCGAATTCGTAGGCTCATATGCTTGAAGTTTACTCACAGACAGTCACTGCCACTATGGTCTTGTTGTCTTTTATTTCACTCATGTTGGTAATAATCACACTTTAACCGTGGAACGAGAAGAGCTCTGACTGTTCAATACAGTCCATAATAATAATCTTATTAGTGTCACAACCAGGCTTACATTAACACTGCAATGAAGTTACTGTGAAAATCCCCTAGTCGCCACACTCCAGCGCCTGTTCGGGTACACAGAGAGAGAATTCAGAATACCCAATTCACCTAACAGCGCGTCTTTCGGGACTTGTGGGAGGAAACCGGAGCACCCGGAGGAAACCCACGCAGACACGGGGAGAACGTGCAGACTCCACACAGACAGTGACCCAAGCCGGGAATCGAACCTGGGACCCTGCCGCTGTGAAGCAACAGTGCTAAACATTGTGTTACCGTGCTGCCCGAGACCTGATTCTGTACTGACGGACCACTGCAAAGTCAGAGGGTCAATACTGAGAGAGTGCTGCACTGTCAGAGGGTCAGTACTGAGGGAGCGCTGCACTGTCAGAGGGTCAGTACTGAGGGAGTGCCGCACTGTTAGAGGGTCAGTACTGAGGGAGTGCTGCACTGTCAGAGGGTCAGTACTGAAGGAGTGCTGCACTGTCAGAGGGTCAGTACTGAGGGAGAGCCGCACTGTCAGAGGGTCTGTGCTGGGGGAGTGCTGCACTGTCAGAGGGCCAGTACTGAGGGAGTGCTGCACTGTCAGAGGGTCAGTACTGAGGGAGTGCTGCACTGTCAGAGGGGCAGTACTGAGGGAGTGCTGCACTGTCAGAGGGTCAGTACTTAGGAGGTGCTGCACTGTCAGAGTCAGCACTGAGGGAGCGCTGCACTGTCAGAGGGTCAGTACTGAGGGAGTGCCGCACTGTTAGAGGGTCAGTACTGAGGGAGTGCTGCATTGTCAGAGGGTCAGTGCTGAGGGAGTGCTGCACTGTCAGAGGGTCTGTGCTGGGGGAGTGCTGCACTGTCAGAGGGCCAGTACTGAGGGAGTGCTGCACTGTCAGAGGGTCAGCACTGAGGGCGGGCTGCACTGTCAGAGGGTCAGTACTGAGGGAGTGCCGCACTGTCAGAGGGTCAGTACTGAGGGAGTGCCGCACTGTCAGAGGGTCAGTACTGAGGGAGTGCCGCACTGTCAGAGGGTCAGTACTGAGGGAGTGCCGCACTGTCAGAGGGTCAGTACTGAGGGAGTGCTGCACTGTCAGAGGGTCAGTACTGAGGGAGTGCAGCACTATCAGAGGGTCAGTACTGAGGAAGTGCAGCACTGTCAGAGGGTCAGTACTGAGGGAGTGCTGCACTGTCAGAGGGTCAGTACTGAGGGAGTGCTGCATTGTCAGGGGGTCAGTACTGAGGGAGCGCCGCACTGTCAGAGGGTCAGTACTGAGGGAGTGCCGCACTGTCAGAGGGTCAGTACTGAGGGAGTGCCGCACTGTCAGAGGGTCAGTACTGAGGGAGTGCCGCACTGTCAGAGGGTCAGTACTGAGGGAGTGCTGCACTGTCAGAAGTGCTGACTTTCCAATCAGATATCAAATCAAATCAGCTGACTGTGAGGATCCTCCTGTTTTAATTCCTGTTAGAATCATAGAATCATAGAAGTTTACAGCATGGAAACAGGCCCTTCGGCCCAACCAGTCCATGCCGCCCAGTTTTTTACCATTAAGCTAGTCCCAGTTGCCCGCACTTGGCCCATAACCCTCTATACCCATCTTACCCATGTAACCATCTAAATGCTTTTTGAAAGACACAATTGTACCCGCCTCTACTACTACCTCTGGCAGCCCATTCCAGACACTCACTACCCTCTGAGTGAAGAAATTGCCCCTCTGGGCCCTTCTGAATCTCTCCCCTCTCACCTTAAACCTATGCCCTCTAGTTTTAGACTCCCCTACCTTTGGGAAAAGATGTTGACTATCTACCTTATCTATGCCCCTCATTATTTTATAGACCTCTATAAGATCACCCCTAAGCCTCCTACGCTCCAGGGAAAAAAGTCCCAGTCTATCCAGCCTCTCCTTGTAACTCAAACCATCAAGTCCCGGCAACATCCTAGTAAATCTTTTCTGCACTCTTTCTAGTTTAATAATATCCTTTCTATAATAGGGTGACCAGAACTGCACACAGTATTCCAAGTGTGGCCGTACCAATGTCTTGTACAACTTCAACAAGACGTCCCAACTCCTATATTCAATGTTCTGACCAATGAAACCAAGCATGCCGAATGCCTTCTTCACCACCCTGTCCACCTGCGACTCCACCTTCAAGGAGCTATGAACCTGTACTCCTAGATCTCTTTGTTCTATAACTCTCCCCAACGCCATACCATTAACTGAGTAGGTCCTGGCCTGATTCGATCTGCCAAAATGCATCACCTCACATTTATCTAAATTAAACTCCATCTGCCATTCGTCGGCCCACTGGCCTAATTGATCAAGATCCCGTTGCAATCCTAGATAACCTTCTTCACTATCCACTGTGCCACCAATCTTGGTGTCATCTGCAAACTTACTAACCATGCCTCCTAAATTCTCATCCAAATCATTAATATAAATCACAAATAACAGTGGACCCAGCACCGATCCCTGAGGCACACCACTGGTCACAGGCCTCCAGTTTGAAAAACAACCCTCTACAACCACCCTCTGCCTTCTGTCGTCCAGCCAATTTTGAATCCAATTGGCAACCTCACCCTGGATCCCGTGAGCTTTAACCTTCTGCAACAACCTACCATGCGGTACCTTGTCAAAGGCTTTGCTAAAGTCCATGTAGACAACGTCTACTGCACTACCCTCATCTACCTTCTTGGTCACTCCCTGTTTTCAAATTTATTTTTATTTTTTGCATTTACAATTTTGACCTATGGATGGTTTATGGACATGGAATCCCTACAGTGCAGAAGGAGACCATTCGGCCCAATACGTCTGCACGGAATGTCCCAGCCCAATCCCCACGCTATCCCTGTAACCCCACCTAACCTCTGGACATTAACGGGCCAATCCACCGAACCTGCTCACCTCTTAACTGTGGGAGGAAACCGGAACACCCGGAGGAAACCCACGCAGACGCGGGGAGAAAATGCAAACTCCACACTGATAGTCACCCAAGGTCAGAATCGAGCCTGGGTCCCTGACAGTGTGAGGCAGCCGAGCTGACCACTGTACCACCATGCAGCCTCACTGTGTCTTGAAGGCAAACTGCATCTTTAACTCAGTCAGAAGCAGTGTCCTGTGACTTTAAGAAAACAGTCTGATGAAGCAGCCTTCATTTCAAACAAGCAGATTCCAGAACGATTTAATTGACGACTCAGGTTGATGGACTTGGCTGGCAGCCAATGACTTGCTTCAAGATGCTGATAGCCCGTGGTGATTGCTTTAGATTTCTCTGGGATGTTTCTTTCCCCAGTAAGGCTGTGTGGTCATTTCACTTTCAGTTCAGACGTTGAAAGAAGCTGCTCTTAATTTTATCTCTTTATTCTAATAAATTCTCCCTAAAAGTCCAGTTAAAGAATTTGTTTATTTCCCAATTAAGGCTTGAGGTCATTCTAGTGAAACTGTAAAAGATCAGATTAAAGCTCGGGCTGGAAGCTGAGTTTGATAGAAGACCAAGTGCCTTATGAGAGAAGACGTCTCAAAGATGGACATGTGAGTTGAAGGCCCAGTTTACGAAAGTGCCTCACGAGAGGAAATCCTTCTGCCTGTGAGTACTGAATGAATGTACCGCCAGAAGACCATCACCAACTGTACAATGGTGGTCGCAATCGAACTGGGAAGACAACCGGCTGCAAAGAATCCAACATCGAAAGCAAGGACCGTAATCTTTCTTTTCAACATAATCCTATTTATAATCTCGCACCCCTGGTGTCTGCCTGTCCTATGTGTGCAGATAGAGGGTGGGACAGTTCAAGGGGGGGTAATAGCTTAGCTTGCTTGTGAGTTGGGCAGCACGGTAGCACAGTGGTTAGCACTGTTGCTTCACAGCTCCAGGGCCCCGGGTTCGATTCCCCGCTGGATCACTGTCTGTATGGAGTCTGCACGTTCTCCCTGTGTCTCCGCGGGTTTCCTCCGGGTGCTCCGGTTTCCTCCCACAGGTCCCGAAAGAATTAGGTGAATTGGACATTCTGAATTCCCTTTCAGTGGACCCGAACAGGCGCCGGAATGTGGCGACGAGGGGCTTTTCACAGTAACTTCATTGCAGTGTTAATGTAAGCCTTCTTGTGATAATAATAAAGATTATGTTTATAATCCAGCTAAAATTACAGCATGTTTCAGCTTTATTTATGTTACAAATAAATAGTAATTTACAAACCTGGTGACTGTATATTATGGGGCAGCAAAAGGGCCAAAGATGCCGGTAATTGTCTACGAATTACTGGTCCATTCACTTGTGTTGTGACTCCAGTGGCAGTGGGGCTGGAAGTGACCACACACTCGCCAAGCACATCGGAACATGTCCTGGGTGGAACGTAAAGATCCCACTGAAACGGTTAGAATCAGAGCAGGTAAGGTCTCCCTAAAGTTCTGGGTGAATATTTATCGCTCCACTAACTGGGTGTGTGTGGGACCCGTACCCCAGTGAGAGTCAGTGTGTGTGGGACCCGTACCCCAGTGAGAGTCAGTGTGTGTGGGACCCGTACCCCAGTGAGAGTCAGTGTGTGTGGGACCCGTACCCCAGTGAGAGTCAGTATGTGTGGAACCCGTACCCCAGTGAGAGTCAGTGTGTGTGGGACCCGTATCCCAGTGAGAGTCAGTGTGTGGGGAACCCGTACCCCAGTGAGAGTCAGTGTGTGTGGGACCCGTACCCCAGTGAGAGTCAGTGTGTGTGGAACCCGTACCCCAGTGAGAGTCAGTGTGTGTGGGACCCGTATCCCAGTGAGAGTCAGTGTGTGGGGAACCCGTACCCCAGTGAGAGTCAGTGTGCGTGGAACCCGTACCCCAGTGAGAGTCAGTGTGTGTGGGACCCGTACCCCAGTGAGAGTCAGTGTGTGTGGGATCCCGACCCCAGTGAGAGTCAGTGTGTGTGGGACCCATACCTCAGTGTGAGTCAGTGTGTGTGGGACCCATACCCCAGTGACAGTCAGTGTGTGTGGGACCCGTACCCCAGTGTGAGTCAGTGTGTGTGGGACCCGTACCCCAGTGAGAGTCAGTGTGCGTGGAACCCGTACCCCAGTGAGAGTCAGTGTGTGTGGGACCCGTACCCCAGTGAGAGTCAGTGTGTGTGGGATCCCGACCCCAGTGAGAGTCAGTGTGTGTGGGACCCATACCTCAGTGTGAGTCAGTGTGTGTGGGACCCATACCCCAGTGACAGTCAGTGTGTGTGGGACCCGTACCCCAGTGAGAGTCAGTGTGTGTGGGAACCGTACCCCAGTGAGAGTCAGTGTGTGTGGAACCCGTACCCCAGTGAGAGTCAGTGTGTGAGGACCCGTACCCCAGTGAGAGTCAGTGTGTGGGGGACTCGTACCCCAGTGAGAGTCAGTGTGTGTGGGACACGTACCCCAGTGAGAATCAGTGCGTGTGGGACCCGTAGCCCAGTGAGAGTCAGTGTGTGTGGGACACGTACCCCAGTGAGAATCAGTGCGTGTGGGACCCGTAACCCAGTGAGAGTCAGTGTGTGTGGAACCCGTACCCAAGTGAGAGTCAGTGTGTGTGGGAACCATACCCCAGTGAGAGTCAGTGTGTGTGGGACCCGTACCACAGTGAGAGTCAGTGTGTGTGGGACCCGTACCCCAGTGAGAGTCAGTGTGTGTGAGACCCGTATCCCAGTGAGAGTCAGTGTGTGTGAGACCCGTACCCCAGTGAGAGTCAGTGTGTGTGGGACCCGTACCCCAGTGAGAGTCAGTGTGTGTGAGACCCGTACCCCAGTGAGAGTCAGTGTGTGTGGGACCCATACCCCAGTGAGAGTCAGTGTGTGTGGGACCCGTACCCCAGTGAGAGTCAGTGTGTGTGGGAACCGTACCCCAATGAGAGTCAGTGTGTGTGGGACCCGTACCCCAGTGAGAGTCAGTGTGTGTGGGACCCGTACCCCAGTGAGAGTCAGTGTGTGTGGAACCCGTACCCCAGTGAGAGTCAGTGTGTGTGGGACCCGTACCCCAGTGAGAGTCAGTGTGTGTGGGACCCGTACCCCAGTGAGAGTCAGTGTGTGTGGGACCCGTACCCCAGTGAGAGTCAGTGTGTGTGGGACCCGTACCCCAGTGAGAAACATTATCTGCTCATTAACACATTGCTGTTTGGCTCGTTTCCAGATGCATGTTAAGAGCGAGAATTAATTATGGGGTCAAATGTTCAATCTAAGGCCAGGCGTCACTATGGAAACGGCGCCTACAGACACAACCAGTTTTGTATTTATGAAAAATTATGCACTTTCAACACAACAGGAAAAGATCTACTGGAATCAAACAGCTGTGTCCAGGATATAAAATAAAATAAATCAGTGATGTTACTGGGGGATAAATATTCTCCCAGACTTGGAGAGCCTTTCCCAGTTCTCATTCCAATAATGGCAATGGGAGCATCTAAGAGGAGACAGCGACTTGTTTCAACGCCTCTTTCGATTGATGGCATCTCTGACAGTGCAGCACTCCCTCAGTACTGACCCTCTGACAGTGCAGCACTCCCTCAGTACTGACCCTCTGACAGGGCAGCACTCCCTCAGTACTGACTCTCCGACAGTGCGGCACTCCCTCAGTACTGACCCTCTGACAGTGCAGCTCCCCCTCAGTACTGACCCTCTGACAGGGCAGCACTCCCTCAGTACTGACTCTCCGACAGTGCGGCACTCCCTCAGTACTGACCCTCTGACAGTGCGGCACTCCCTCAGTACTGACCCTCTGACAGTGCGGCTCTCCCTCAGTACTGACCCTCTGACAGTGCAGCACTCCCTCAGTACTGACCCTCTGACAGTGCGGCGCTCCCTTAGTACTGACCCTCTGACAGTGCAGCACTCCCTCAGTACTGACCCTCTGACAGTGCGGCGCTCCCTTAGTACTGACCCTCTGACAGTGCGGCACTCCCTCAGTACTGACCCTCTGACAGTGCAGCACTCCCTCAGTACTGACCCTCTGACAGTGCGGCACTCCCTCAGTACTGACCCTCTGACAGTGCAGCACTCCCTCAGTACTGACCCTCTGACAGTGCGGCACTCCCTCAGTACTGACCCTCTGACAGTGCGGCACTCCCTCAGTACTGACCCTCTGACAGTGCAGCACTCCCTCAGTACTGACCCACTGACAGTGCGGCACTCCCTCAGTACTGACCCTCTGACAGTGCAGCACTCCCTCAGTACTGACCCTCTGACAGTGCGGCACTCCCTCAGTACTGACCCTCTGACAGTGCGGCACTCCCTCAGTACTGACCCTCTGACAGTGCAGCACTCCCTCAGTACTGACCCTCTGACAGTGCGGCACTCCCTCAGTACTGACCCTCTGACAGTGCAGCTCCCCCTCAGTACTGACCCTCTGACAGTGCGGCTCTCCCTCAGTACTGACCCTCTGACAGTGCAGCACTCCCTCAGTACTGACCCTCTGACAGTGCGGCGCTCCCTTAGTACTGACCCTCTGACAGTGCAGCACTCCCTCAGTACTGACCCTCTGACAGTGCGGCGCTCCCTTAGTACTGACCCTCTGACAGTGCAGCACTCCCTCAGTACTGACCCTCTGACAGTGCAGCACTCCCTCAGTACTGACCCTCTGACAGTGCGGCACTCCCTCAGTACTGACCCTCTGACAGTGCAGCACTCCCTCAGTACTGACCCTCTGACAGTGCGGCGCTCCCTTAGTACTGACCCTCTGACAGTGCAGCACTCCCTCAGTACTGACCCTCTGACAGTGCGGCGCTCCCTTAGTACTGACCCTCTGACAGTGCGGCACTCCCTCAGTACTGACCCTCTGACAGTGCGGCACTCCCTCAGTACTGACCCTCTGACAGTGCAGCACTCCCTCAGTACTGACCCTCTGACAGTGCGGCACTCCCTCAGTACTGACCCTCTGACAGTGCAGCACTCCCTCAGTACTGACCCTCTGACAGTGCGGCACTCCCTCAGTACTGACCCTCTGACAGTGCAGCACTCCCTCAGTACTGACCCTCTGACAGTGCGGCACTCCCTCAGTACTGACCCTCTGACAGTGCAGCACTCCCTCAGTACTGACCCTCTGACAGTGCGGCACTCCCTCAGTACTGACCCTCTGACAGTGCAGCACTCCCTCAGTACTGACCCTCTGACAGTGCGGCACTCCCTCAGTACTGACCCTCTGACAGTGCAGCACTCCCTCAGTACTGACCCTCTGACAGTGCAGCACTCACTCTACTAATAAATCAGACTCGCCCCCCACAAAAGTGCACCCCACAAACCATAAATTGACCCCTCCCCCATCGACTTCAATATTCCCTGAAAAAGACTTGTTTCCTAGTGTGAGTCAGTGTGTGTAGGACCCGTACCCCAGTGAGAGTCAGTGTGTGTGGGACCCGTACCCCAGTGAGAGTCAGTGTGTGTGGGACCCGTACCCCAGTGAGAGTCAGTGTGTGTGAGACCCGTACCCCAGTGAGAGTCCGTGTGTGTGAGACCCGTACCCCAGTGAGAGTCCGTGTGTGTGGGACCCGTACCCCAGTGAGAGTCAGTGTGTGTGGGACCCGTACCCCAGTGAGAGTCAGTGTGTGTGGGACCCGTACCCCAGTGTGAGTCAGTGTGTGTAGGACCCGTACCCCAGTGAGAGTCAGTGTGTGTGGGACCCGTACCCCAGTGAGAGTCAGTGTGTGTGGGACCCGTACCCCAGTGAGAGTCAGTGTGTGTGGGACCCGTACCCCAGTGTGAGTCAGTGTGTGTAGGACCCGTACCCCAGTGAGAGTCAGTGTGTGTGGGACCCGTACCCCAGTGAGAGTCAGTGTGTGTGGGACCCGTATCCCAGGGAGAGTCAGTGTGTGTGGGACCCATACCCCAGTGAGAGTCAGTGTGTGTGGGACCCGTACCCCAGTGAGAGTCAGTGTGTGTGGGACCCGTACCCCAGTGAGAGTCAATGTGTGTGGAACCCGTATCCCAGGGAGAGTCAGTGTGTGTGGGACCCATACCCCAGTGAGAGTCAGTGTGTGTGGGACCCGTACCCCAGTGAGAGTCAGTGTGTGTGAGACCCGTACCCCAGTGAGAGTCAGTGTGTGTGGGACCCGTACCCCAGTGAGAGTCAGTGTGTGTGGGACCCGTACCCCAGTGAGAGTCAGTGTGTGTGGGACCCATACCCCAGTGAGAGTCAGTGTGTGTGGAACCCGTACCCCAGTGAGGTTTGATTTGCTTAGGGAGATGTGAAGTGACATTTTAAGGAATTGCTTCTCTGACGCGGGATGGAAGTTGCTGCATCCACAGTAATATCTGATCAGCCAGCCCCTGCCCAGGAATCGCCGCATCGCTCAATAATCCTCATTAAATCATGATTTTTTTTCATCTGAAGACAGTCTGCAGCGATTATATTCTGGATACATTCGCAATAAGCTGCTTGTCAGTCACTGATGGTAATGCGCTGGCTTCAGGTGCTGATTAGCATCTCTTTCTGAAGTACACTGATCCCATTCGACGGAGCATGGTAATGATCTGATCCTCTGGCAGTCAGTGAGCTTGTCGCGAGTTACGCGCCGGGGAGGGAGTCATGATCCAACGGAAGGTACCTGGTGACAGTCTCATTTCTTACTCAGTAGCCTAATGGACTGGAACATGTTGTGAAAGTGAATTGAGACTTTAACCCTTCCCGGCTCAGGCTGGAGCTGACGTATTTATTCCGAACGAGGTCGGGTTTTTCTGCCTCGGTCTCCCGAAGGAACCTGATCCACACTCACAAATGTGCTTTTTGATTTTTGGATAACGCTCAAAAGATTTTTTTCAGGAACACCAGCAATGAAGTACTATTGAAATTCCCTCAATGTAGAAATCTCAAAAGTCAATTTGCAGAGCAAGATCCCACAAACAACAAAGTGGCGATAGCCAGAGTATCAGCTTTGGTGATTTCTTTTAGCCAAATGATATAAAATGGCCAGAGACCGAGGATAACCCTCTCGTCTGCCTTCAAAATAATGCCACGTGTTATTTCATAATCACCCCGGTGGGCAGATGGAGCCAAGGTTCAAACACCGCCAGCAGGGCAGCACTCCCTCAGGACGACACCGGGAATGTCTGCAATTAAGGTGACACGGTGTGGTAAATAGTGAGGAGGAAAGCCTTGGATTACAGGACGATATAGATCGGCTGGTTAGATATTTTTTTCTTTTTAAAATTTAAAGTACCCAATTCATTTTTCCAATTAAGGGGCAATTTAGCGTGGCCAATCCACCTACCCTGCACATCTTTTGTGGGAGTCTGGAACTCGCTACCTGAAAGGGGGAGGAGGCAGAGACCCTCAGAACATTTACGTAGTATTTAGATAACCACAGGGGACAAGACTACGGGCCAAGTGCTGGACAATGGGATTGGAGTAAATAGGTGTTGACAATGGACTTATTTCTGTGCTGTAAAAGTCTGAGGCAATCCGTGCATGATCTGAACTGTCCTCGTGTATTTCAGAGAGAGAGTGAGAGACGGGGATAGAGAGAGAGGTGTGGATAGAGAGAGAGGTGTGGATAGAGAGAGAGGTGTGGATAGAGAGAGTGAGAGACGTGGATAGAGAGAGAGACATGGATAGAGAGAGACGTCGATAGAGAGAGAGAGAAGTGGATAGAGAGAGACGTAGATAGAGAGAGAATGAGAGGCGGAGAAAGAGAGAGACGTAGATAGACAGTGAGAGACGTGGATAGAGAGAGAGGGAGACGTGGATAGAGAGAGAGACGTGGAGAGAGAGATGTGGGGAGAGAGAGAGAGAGACAAAGAACGAGACAGAGAGAGAGACGGATAGAGAGACAGAGATGGATAGAGAGATAGAGATGAATATTTAGACGGGGAGAGAGAGGGTGACACATGAGGAGAGGGAGACACAGGGGAAGAGGGTGACACAGGGAGAGAGAGGGTGACACAGGGAGAGAGAGGGTGACACGGGGAGAGAGAGGGCGACACAGGGAGAGAGGGCGTCGCAGGGAGAGAGGGAGGGAGACACGGAGAGAGAGGGTGACACAGGGGGAGAGAGTGTGACACACGGAGAGAGAGGGTGACACGGGGACAGAGGCTGACACGGGGGGAGAGAGAGGGTGACACAGGGGGAGAGAGGGAGGGTGACACAGGGGGAGAGGGTGGGTGACACAGGGAGAGAGAGGGTGATACAGGGAGAGAGAGGGTGACACAGGGGGAGAGAGGGTGACACAGGGGGAGAGAGGGTGACACAGGGGGAGAGAGGGTGACACAGGGGGAGAGAGGGTGACACGGGGAGAGAGAGGGCGACACGGGGGGAGAGAGGGCGACACAGGGAGAGAGGGCGTCGCAGGGAGAGAGGGAGGGAGACACGGAGAGAGAGGGTGACACAGGGGGAGAGAGTGTGACACAGGGGGAGAGAGTGTGACACGGAGAGAGAGGGTGACACGGGGGGAGAGAGAGGGTGACACAGGGGGAGAGAGGGAGGGTGACACAGGGGGAGAGGGTGGGTGACACAGGGGAAGAGAGGGTGACACAGGGAGAGAGAGGGTGACACAGGGAGAGGGTGGGTGACACAGGGAGAGAGAGGGTGACACAGGGAGAGAGAGGGTGACACAGGGAGAGAGAGGGTGACACAGGGGGAGAGAGGGTGACACAGGGGGAGAGAGGGTGACACAGGGGGAGAGAGGGTGACACAGGGGGAGAGAGGGTGACACGGGGAGAGAGAGGGTGACATGGGGAGAGAGGGTGACACAGGGGGAGAGAGGGTGACACAGGGGGAGAGAGGGTGACACAGGGGGAGAGAGGGCGACACAGGGAGAGAGAGGGTGACACAGGGAGAGAGAGGGTGACACAGGGGGAGAGGGGGTGACACAGGGGGAGAGAGGGTGACACAGGGGGAGAGAGGGTGACACAGGGGGAGAGAGGGTGACACAGGGGGAGAGAGGGTGACACGGGGAGAGAGAGGGTGACACGGGGAGAGAGAGGGTGACACGGGGAGAGAGGGTGACACAGGGGGAGAGAGGGTGACACAGGGAGAGAGAGGGTGACACAGGGAGAGAGAGGGTGACACAGGGGGAGAGAGGGTGACACAGGGGGAGAGAGGGTGACACAGGGAGAGAGAGGGTGACACAGGGGGAGAGAGGGTGACACAGGGAGAGAGAGGGTGACACAGGGGGAGAGAGGGTGACACAGGGGGAGAGAGGGTGACACAGGGGGAGAGAGGGTGACACAGGGGGAGAGAGGGTGACACGGGGAGAGAGAGGGTGACACGGGGAGAGAGAGGGTGACACGGGGAGAGAGGGTGACACAGGGGGAGAGAGGGTGACACAGGGAGAGAGAGGGTGACACAGGGAGAGAGAGGGTGACACAGGGAGAGAGAGGGTGACACAGGGGGAGAGAGGGTGACACAGGGGGAGAGAGGGTGACACAGGGGGAGAGAGGGTGACACAGGGGGAGAGAGGGTGACACAGGGGGAGAGAGGGTGACACAGGGGGAGAGAGGGTGACACAGGGGGAGAGAGGGTGACACAGGGGGAGAGAGGGTGACACAGGGGGAGAGAGGGCGACACAGGGGGAGAGGGTGACACAGGGGGAGAGAGGGTGACACAGGGGGAGAGAGGGTGACACCGGGGAGAGAGAGGGTGACACAGGGGGAGAGAGGGTGACACCGGGGGAGAGAGAGTGGGTGACACAGGGGGAGAGAGGGTGACACCGGGGGAGAGAGAGGGTGACACCGGGGGAGAGAGAGGGTGACACAGGGGGAGAGAGGGTGACACAGGGGGAGCGAGGGTGACACAGGGGGGGAGAGAGGGTGACACAGGGGGAGAGAGAGGGTGACACGGGGAGAGAGGGTGACACGGGGAGAGAGGGTGACACAGGGGGAGAGAGGGTGACACAGGGGGAGAGAGGGTGACACAGGGGGAGAGGGTGACAGGGGGAGAGAGGGTGACACAGGGGGAGAGAGGGTGACACAGGGGGAGAGAGGGTGACACCGGGGGAGAGAGAGGGTGACACAGGGGGAGAGAGGGTGACACCGGGGGAGAGAGAGTGGGTGACACGGGGGAGAGAGGGTGACACCGGGGGAGAGAGAGGGTGACACCGGGGGAGAGAGAGGGTGACACAGGGGGAGAGAGAGGGTGACACAGGGGGAGAGAGAGGGTGACACAGGGGGAGAGAGTGAGATACAAGGAGAGGGAGTTTTGGGAAGAGCAGGGTATAGAGAAAAAGACAGAGAGCGATGGGGAGTGAGAGATGGAGAGGATTGCATCCCACTGAGTCAGCCCCTAAGGGAACAGGGTTATGCCAAAACTGGTAAAAATCAACGGCCCCAATATTAATGTTAGCTGTGGGAGAGGGTCATTGCTCAGCCTGGTGACTGAAACACAAACTGAACCCACTGTGTGCACTGCTGTCTGTGATCGTATCAGCAACTGGAATCCTTCTGGTGGGGAAGCAGCAAGTTCATTAGTAAAACTCGCACAATGCACGGAGCCGGATTTAAACTGAGGAATCCGGCAGCAAGAGCAAGGCAGAAAATGCCACAGGAGCTGGTTTAGCACAGGGCTAAATCGCTGGCTTTGAATGCAGACCAAGGCAGGCCAACAGCACGGTTCAATTCCCGTACCAGCCTCCCCGAACAGGCGCCCGAATGTGGCGACTAGGGGCTTTTCACAGTAACTTCATTTGAAGCCTACTTGTGAGATAAGCGATTTTCATTGAATTTCATATTGATATTTCCAGCCGTCCTTGTGAGTGAGGAAAAGCAGAGACCCTCCCCGGCCACTAACCCATGATCCCATTCAGCCCCAACTTTGCCCCTCTCCCCATCACCAGCCAACACCTCCAGCCTGCTGCCACCTGTCTCTCTGCATTCGCACACCCACCAGTCCATCCGTCAGCAGCTGGGCAAGAGCTGAAATAGGGTTCAGAAGTCCTGCCATTGGCTTGAAGCAGTGATGGGTTCAACATCAGGGTCAGTGTAATTGTGAAAAGGCTGAACTGGCTCCGAAGGCCGGGAATTCTCTCTCTCACAGACAGAATGACAATTCACTGCACCCAACACCCACAAATTATTCACCCTGATTAGAGATGAGAGTCACACGCTTCACACTTTGACACAAAACTTATCGGGTCTTTGGTTCTTATGTTTTATTAATATAGATAATTAAACCTCTCACATCCATATTAATGCTGCATTAATGTCCCCTTGAGGATACCACATGGAGGAATTTATTCCATCTTGTTCCAAGTGGGAGGTGTTTACTGGGTGAATGCAAATCACCTCATTGTACAATCTGTAGATGTCGTGGTCACACAGACGCTGCAATTATGTGGACACATATAGGGTCATGTGTCAGTATGGCAGGAACGCTCCCCCAGAGCGCAGGAACGCTCCCCCAGAGCACGGGAACTCTCCCCGGAGCACGGGAACTCTCCCCATAACACAGGAACTCTCCAAGGAGCACGGGAACTCTCCAAGGAGCACGGGAACTCTCCCAGGAGCCCGGGAAATCTCCCCGGAACACGGGAACGCTCCCCGGAGCACGGGAACGCTCCCCCGGAGTACGGGAACGCTCCCCCGGAGCACGGGAACGCTCCCCCGGAGCACGGGAACTCGCCCCAGAGCACGGGAACTCTCCCCGGAGATCTAGCAGACACACAGCATGTAAGAGCTTCTCAATAGTATAGAACACGCTGTCTTGTTCTGAGTCCTTGCATGCCGGTCATTGGACCCTGGCATTTCAACACGGTATCAGGAGTTGGTGGAACGGCGCAGGGACGTCGGAGTTGGTGGAACGGAGCACGGACGTCGGAGTTGGTGGAACGCCGTAATGACGTCGGCACAGGGACGTCGGCACAGGGACGTCGGCACATCGACCCTCTCACGTTCAATGAAAACATTGCAGACAAGTGGGCAATGTTTGAAAAAGAGTGATGCAACACTGCGGCGCCTGCCTATCAGACAGATCGAAGGCAGACTAATTACTGAATTTAGTGGCACCGAGGCCGTCAGGAAAAGTTAATCGTTCGTTTTCCAAATGGAGGAGGAGGAAGAGGATCGCGAGATATTATTAAAAAGTTTGAGAACATTTGCTTGCCAGTAAAGAACTCCATCCTCGATGGGCACGTGTTTAATACGATCAAAAAAGCAGCTGGGAGTGAAGGTGGGAAACCGAGGTTTAGATGTCCAGATCACCACCTTCCCCAACTTCAGCAGCATCGCTCCGAGAACAGAATAACGTGTCCAGTGTTTGGTAAATATTCAGCAAATGTGACAAATTTAACCATTTTGTGATCTGCTACAGATCCACCCCGTGCCACCTGCCACCCCATGCCACCGGCTACAGATCCACCCCATGCCACCAGCTACAGATCCACCCCGTGCCACCCCGTGCCACCAGCTACAGATCCACCCCGTGCCACCCCGTGCCACCAGCTACAGATCCACCCCGTGCCACCAGCTACAGATCCACCCCGTGCCACCAGCTACAGATCCACCCCGTGCCACCAGCTACAGATCCACCCCGTGCCACCAGCCACAGATCCATCCCCTGCCACCGGCTACAGATCCACCCCGTGCCACCCTGTGCCACCTGCCACCCCGTGCCACCAGCTACAGATCCACCCCGTGCCACCCTGTGCCACCTGCCACCCCGTGCCACCAGCTACAGATCCACCCCGTGCCACCAGCTACAGATCCACCCCGTGCCACCAGCTACAGATCCACCCCGTGCCACCAGCTACAGATCCACCCCCTGCCACCGGCTACAGATCCACCCTGTGCCACCAGGTACAGATCCACCCCCTGCCACCAGCTACAGATCCACCCCCTGCCACCAGCTACAGATCCACCCCGTGCCACCAGGTACAGATCCACCCTGTGCCACCAGCTACAGATCCACCCTGTGCCACCCGCCACCCCGTGCCACCGGCTACAGATCCACCCCGTGCCACCAGCTACAGATCCACCCCCTGCCATCGGCTACAGATCCACCCTGTGCCACCAGCTACAGATCCACCCCGTGCCACCCGCCACCCAGTGCCACCGGCTACAGATCCACCCCGTGCCACCAGCTACAGATCCACCCCGTGCCACCAGCTACAGATCCACCCTGTGCCACCCGCCACCCAGTGCCACCGGCTACAGATCCACCCCATGCCACCAGCTACAGATCCACCCCGTGCCACCAGCTACAGATCCACCCTGTGCCACCCGCCACCCCCTGCCACCGGCTACAGATCCACCCCATGCCACCAGCTACAGATCCACCCCGTGCCACCAGCTACAGATCCACCCCGTGCCACCAGCTACAGATCCACCCCATGCCACCAGCTACAGATCCACCCCCTGCCACCGGCTACAGATCCACCCTGTGCCACCAGCTACAGATCCACCCCGTGCCACCGGCTACAGATCCACCCCATGCCACCAGCTACAGATCCACCCCCTGCCACCGGCTACAGATCCACCCTGTGCCACCAGCTACAGATCCACCCCGTGCCACCGGCTACAGATCCACCCCGTGCCACCTGCCACCCCAGGCTACCGGACACCCCGGGCCACTGGGACAGCAGCACACTGGAGCTAACCCACCTTGCTCCAGGTGTACATTCTCTGCAACACCAGGCCCCAGAACTGATACAGTGCAACGACCTCCTGAACTGCAAAGTCATTGGAAATGTGCCTGTAATATACCATGTGAGGCTGGACGACTCAATACCAACAGTTTGTGTTTGGAGAAGAGTGGAAGGAACCATGAAGCAGAAAGTAGTCAATGAGCTGGGCCAGGTGACAACACCGGGTGTCAGAACTCCCGTGGACGAGGCCACAGCGTGGGTTTCAGCAATGGCGGCCTCAGTAAAGAAAAACAACACGGTCCACATAAACAAATCGCTGCTCAGGCCTCATCACCCAACGAAGATGGTTGAACAGGTTATAGCTGGACAGGCCCAATGCCAAAGTTTTCAGCAGCTTGCATGTGAAATGTGGATTCTTGCAAATCCCGCTGGTAGCAAGTCCTCGAAACTCACCACAGCGAGCGTATGGAGCAACTGTTTGTCGGCCAACCGTGCGAAGCCATCATCGATGACATCCTAGTCTCGGGCGCTCAATACAAGAACCCGATACACATTTTTGTTTTGTCTGCGACAGAATTAGGACCAAACAGTTAAAGCTCAACCCTGCTAACTGCAGATTCCGGGGCAAGCAGGTTTGTGTGGAGGCCACTCCCTCACAGCTAATGGTGTGAAGCCAGCTATATAACAGATGTCCATTGCCCAGGATAAGCTGCTTTGCAGCGTTTCTTTGGGATGACGAATTATCATTCCAAGTTTATTCCTTGTTACGGTGAGGCCGCTGGATTCCTTTGTCAGCTCCTCCACCAAGATGCTAATGGTGGACCTCCGGTGGTGCCATGGAGTAAGTGTCCATGCGCGAGGTGGTTCCTGCCCAAGGACGCGTTCTTGGAACCTTTTGCCCAATTTGTGGAATGCTGCAAGCGAGAAAAGTGACAGGATTCAGGAAATAGATTTTCTCCTTCGGTGGGGATATCAAAAAACAAAACGAGGAGCGTGTTGAGCAAAGGGCATTCCTCAGACCAAGACAGCATGGCACTGGCTGCCTGGCAGAGGGACCTGCGATGCCGCTGCCTGGCGGAGGGACCTGCGATGTCGCTGCCTGGCAGAGGGACCTGCGATGCCGCTGCCTGGCGGAGGAATTCGCGACGCCGCTGCCTGGGGAAGGGAGACCTGCGATGCCGCTGCCTGGCGGAGGGACCTGCGACGCCGCTGCCTGGCGGAGGAATTCGCGACGCCGCTGCCTGGGGAAGGGAGACCTGCGATGCCGCTGCCTGGCAGAGGGACCTGCGATGTCGCTGCCTGGCGAAGGAATTCGCGACGCCGCTGCCTGGCGGAAGGACCTGCGACGTCGCTGCCTGGCGGAGGGACCTGCGATACCGCTGCCTGGCAGAGGGACCTGCAACGCCGCTGCCTGGCAGAGGGACCTGCGATGTCACTGCCTGGCAGAGGGACCTGCGATGTCACTGCCTGGCAGAGGGACCTGCGATGTCGCTGCCTGGCAGAGGGACCTGCGATGCCGCTGCCTGGCGGAGGAATTCGCGACGCCGCTGCCTGGGGAAGGGAGACCTGCGATGCCGCTGCCTGGCGGAGGGACCTGCGACGCCGCTGCCTGGCGGAGGAATTCGCGACGCCGCTGCCTGGGGAAGGGAGACCTGCGATGCCGCTGCCTGGCAGAGGGACCTGTGATGTCGCTGCCTGGCGAAGGAATTCGCGACGCCGCTGCCTGGCGGAGGGACCTGCGACGTCGCTGCCTGGCGGAGGGACCTGCGATACCGCTGCCTGGCAGAGGGACCTGCAACGCCGCTGCCTGGCAGAGGGACCTGCGATGTCACTGCCTGGCAGAGGGACCTGCGATGTCACTGCCTGGCAGAGGGACCTGCGATGTCGCTGCCTGGCGGAGGGACCTGCGATGCCGCTGCCTGGCGGAGGGACCTGCGATGTCGCTGCCTGGCGGAGGGACCTGCGATGTCGCTGCCTGGGGAAGGGACCTGCGATGTCGCTGCCTGGCAGAGGGACCTGCGATGTCGCTGCCTGGCAGAGGGACCTGCGACGTCGCTGCCTGGCAGAGGGACCTGCGATGTCGCTGCCTGGCGGAGGGACCTGCGATGTCGCTGCCTGGCGGAGGGACCTGCGATGTCGCTGCCTGGCGGAGGGACCGCTGCCTGGCGGAGGGACCTGCGACGCCGCTGCCTGGTGGAGGGACCTGCGACGCTGCTGCCTGCGGAAGGGAGACCTGCGATGCCGCTGCCTGACGGAGGGAGACCTGCGATGTCGCTGTCTGGCGGAGGGACCTGCGATGCCGCTGCCTGGCAGAGGGAGACCTGCGATGTCGCTGCCTGGCAGAGGGAG
Source organism: Scyliorhinus torazame (assembly GCF_047496885.1). Lineage (NCBI taxonomy): Eukaryota > Metazoa > Chordata > Chondrichthyes > Carcharhiniformes > Scyliorhinidae > Scyliorhinus > Scyliorhinus torazame. The sequence goes on along the minus strand of NC_092728.1, from coordinate 111,929,252 downwards.
ACCTGCGATGTCGCTGCCTGGCAGAGGGAGACCTGCGATGTCGCTGCCTGGCGGAGGGACCTGCGATGCCGCTGCCTGGCAGAGGGAGACCTGCGACGCCGCTGCCTGGCAGAGGGAGACCTGCGATGTCGCTGCCTGGCGGAGGGACCTGCGACGTCACTGCCTGGCAGAGGGACCTGCGATGTCGCTGTCTGGCGGAGGGACCTGCGACGCCGCTGCCTGGCAGAGGGACCTGCGATGTCGCTGTCTGGCGGAGGGACCTGCGATGTCACTGCCTGGCGGAGGGACCTGCGATGTCGCTGCCTGGCGGAGGGACCTGCGACGTCACTGCCTGGCGGAGGGACCTGCGATGTCGCTGTCTGGCGGAGGGACCTGCGATGTCGCTGTCTGGCGGAGGGACCTGCGATGTCACTGCGTGGCGGAGGGACCGGCGATGTCGCTGCCTGGCGGAGGGACCTGCGATGTCACTGCCTGGCGGAGGGACCTGCGACGTCACTGCCTGGCGGAGGGATTCGCGACGCCGCTGCCTGGGGAAGGGAGACCTGCGATGTCACTGCCTGGCGGAGGGACCTGCGATGTCGCTGCCTGGCGGAGGGACCTGCGACGCCGCTGCCTGGCGGAGGGACCTGCGACGCCGCTGCCTGGCGGAGGGACCTGCGACGCCGCTGCCTGGCAGAGGGACCTGCGACGTCACTGCCTGGCGGAGGGACCTGCGATGTCGCTGCCTGGCAGAGGGATCTGCGATGTCACTGCCTGGCAGAGGGACCTGCGATGTCACTGCCTGGCAGAGGGACCTGCGATGTCACTGCCTGGCAGAGGGACCTGCGATGTCACTGCCTGGCAGAGGGACCTGCGATGTCACTGCCTGGCAGAGGGACCTGCGATGTCACTGCCTGGCAGAGGGACCTGCGATGTCACTGCCTGGCAGAGGGACCTGCGATGTCACTGCCTGGCAGAGGGACCTGCGAAGTCACTGCCTGGCAGAGGGACCTGCGATGTCGCTGCCTGGCAGAGGGACCTGCGATGTCGCTGCCTGGCGGAGGGACCTGCGATGTCGCTGCCTGGCGGAGGGACCTGCGATGTCGCTGTCTGGCGGAGGGACCTGCGATGTCCATGCCTGGCAGAGGGACCTGCGATGTCGCTGCCTGGCGGAGGGACCTGCGATGCCGCTGCCTGACGGAGGGGCCTGCGACGTCGCTGCCTGGCGGAGGGAGACCTGCGATACCGCTGTCTGGCGGAGGGACCTGCGATGTCGCTGTCTGGCAGAGGGACCTGCGATGTCACTGCCTGGCAGAGGGACCTGCGATACCGCTGCCTGACGGAGGGACCTGCGACGTCGCTGCCTGGCGGAGGGACCTGCGATGTCACTGCCTGGCAGAGGGACCTGCGATACCGCTGCCTGACGGAGGGACCTGCGACGTCGCTGCCTGGCGGAGGGACCTGCGATACCGCTGCCTGGCAGAGGGACCTGCGATGTCGCTGTCTGGCGGAGGGACCTGCGATGTCGCTGCCTGGCGGAGGGACCTGCGATGTCGCTGTCTGGCGGAGGGACCTGCGATGTCACTGTCTGGCGGAGGGACCTGCGATGACGCTGCCTGGCGGAGGGGCCTGCGATGTCGCTGCCTGGCGGAGGGACCTGCGATGCCATTGTCTGGCGGAGGGACCTGCGATGTCGCTGTCTGGCGGAGGGACCTGCGATGTCGCTGCCTGGCGGAGGGACCTGCGATGTCGCTGTCTGGCGGAGGGACCTGCGATGTCGCTGCCTGGCGGAGGGACCTGCGATGTCGCTGCCTGGCGGAGGGACCTGCGATGTCGCTGCCTGGCGGAGGGACCTGCGATGTCGCTGCCTGGCGGAGGGACCTGCGATGTCGCTGTCTGGCGGAGGGACCTGCGATGTCGCTGTCTGGCGGAGGGACCTGCGATGTCACTGTCTGGCGGAGGCACCTGCGATGCCGCTGCCTGGCGGAGGGACCTGCGATGTCGCTGCCTGGCGGTGGGACCTGCGATGTCGCTGCCTGGCGGAGGCACCTGCGATGTCGCTGTCTGGCGGAGGGACCTGCGATGTCACTGTCTGGCGGAGGCACCTGCGATGTCGCTGCCTGGCGGAGGGACCTGCGATGTCGCTGCCTGGCGGAGGGACCTGCGATGTCGCTGTCTGGCGGAGGGACCTGCGATGCCGCTGTCTGGTGGAGGGACCTGCGATGTCGCTGTCTGGCGGAGGGACCTGCGATGTCGCTGCCTGGCGGAGGGACCTGCGATGTCGCTGTCTGGCGGAGGGACCTGCGATGTCGCTGCCTGGCGGAGGGACCTGCGATGTCACTGCCTGGCAGAGGGACCTGCGATGTCGCTGCCTGGCGGAGGGACCTGCGATGTCGCTGCCTGGCGGAGGGACCTGCGATGCCGCTGCCTGGCGGAGGCACCTGCGATGTCGCTGTCTGGCGGAGGGACCTGCGATGCCGCTGTCTGGCGGTGGGACCTGCGATGTCGCTGTCTGGCGGAGGGACCTGCGATGTCGCTGCCTGGGGGAGGGACCTGCGATGTCGCTGTCTGGTGGAGGGACCGGCGATGTCGCTGTCTGGTGGAGGGACCGGCGATATGGCGATATGTTGACGGAGCAGCTGATCATACTAATCTCGGCTAATTTCACACACAGACAGAGAGGGGGAGACAGAGAGAGGGAGAGACAGAGAAAGGGAGAGACAGAGAGAGGGAGAGACAGAGAGAGGGAGAGACAGAGAGAGGGGGAGACAGAGAGAGGGGGAGACAGAGAGAGGGGGAGACAGAGAAAGGGAGAGACAGAGAGAGGGAGAGACAGAGAGAGGGGGAGACAGAGAGAGGGGGAGACAGAGAGAGGGGGAGACACAGAGAGGGGGAGACACAGAGAGGGGGAGACAGAGAGAGGGAGAGACAGAGAGAGGGGGACAGAGAGAGGGGGACAGAGAGAGGGGGACAGAGAGGGGGGGGGACAGAGAGGGGGGGACCAGAGAGGGGGGGGACAGAGAGGGGGGGACAGAGAGGGGGAGACAGAGAGAGGGAGAGACAGAGAAAGGGAGAGACAGAGAGAGGGAGAGACAGAGAGAGGGAGAGACAGAGAGAGGGGGAGACAGAGAGAGAGGGGGACAGAGAGAGAGGGGGACAGAGAGAGGGGGACAGAGAGAGGGGGACAGAGAGAGGGGGACAGAGAGGGGGGGGACAGAGAGGGTCTTCCAGCGCGAGATGGACCAAATGGTTGACGGTACGGTTTACGGGCAACATTCCCGTATCTCGATAATGTCACCATCTGCGGCCATGACCAGCAGGACCACGACACCAACCTCCGAAAATTCCTCCAGACCGCAAAGATCCTTAACCTTACATACAACAAGGATAAATGCGTATTTAGCACCGACCGCCTAGCCATCCTCGGCTAAGTAGTGCGAAATGGAGTTATAGGCCCCGACCCTGAACGCATGCGCCCCCTTATGGAGTTCCCCCTCCCGCACTGCTCCAAGGCCCTGAAGCGCTGCCTAGGCTTTTCTTCTTACTATGCCCAGTGGGTCCCCAACTATGCGGACAAGGCCCGTCCCCTGATCCAATCCACAGCTTTTCCCCTGTCGATTGAGGCTTGCCAGGCCTTCAGCCGCATCAAAGCAGACATTGCAAAGGCCACGATGCGCGCCATCGACGAGTCCCTCCCCTTCCAGGTTGAGAGCGATGCGTCCGACGTAGCTCTGGCGGCCACCCTCAACCAAGCGGGCAGACCCGTGGCCTTCTTCTCCCGAACCCTCCAGGCTTCCGAAATCCGCCACTCCTCAGTGGAAAAGGAGGCCCAGGCCATAGTAGAAGCTGTGCGACATTGGAGGCATTACCTGACCGGCAGGAGATTCACTCTCCTCACTGACCAATGGTCGGTTGCTTTCATGTTCGATAATGCACAGCGGGGCAAGATAAAAAACGATAAGATCTTGCGGTGGAGGATAGAACTCTCCACCTACAACTACGAGATCTTGTATTGTCCCAGGAAGCTAAACGAGCCTCCTGATGCCCTGTCCCGTGGCACATGTGCCAACGCACAAGTGGACCGCCTCCGCGCCCTCCACGAGGGCCTCTGCCACCCGGGGGTCACTCACTTTTTCCACTTTATCAAGACCCGCAACCTGCCCTACTCCATCGAGGAGGCCAGGACCGCCACCAGGGACTGCCAAATCTGCGCGGAGTGCAAACCGCACTTCTACCGACCAGAGAAAGCGCACCTGATAAAGGCTTCCCGTCCCTTTGAACGCCTCAGCAAGGACTTCAAAGGCCCCCTCCCCTCCACCGACCGCAACACGTACTTCCTGAATGTGATTGACGAGTACTTCCGGTTCCCATTCGCCATCCCCTGCCCCGACATGACCGCAACCACCGTCATCAAGGCCCTCCATAGCATCTTTGCACTGTTCGGGTTCCCCGCTTACATACACAGTGATAGGGGGTCCTCCTTTATGAGCGACGAACTGCGTCAATTCCTGCTCAGCAAGGGCATCGCCTTGAGCAGGACGACCAGTTACAACCCCCGTGGTAACGGACAGGTAGAGAGGGAGAACGGAACGGTCTGGAAGACCGTCCTACTGGCCCTACGGTCCAGGAATCTCCCAGTCTCCCGCTGGCAGGAAGTCCTCCCGGATGCCCTCCACTCCATCCGGTCACTGCTCTGTACCACAACCAACCAAACACCTCATGAACGTCTCGTCTTCCCCAGGAAGTCCTCCTCTAGGATCTCGCTCCCGACCTGGCTGGCAGCTCCCGGACCCAACCTGCTCCGAAAACACATGCGGGCGCACAAGTCGGACCCGTTGGTCGAGAGGGTTCATCTTCTCCACGCTAACCCCCAGTACGCCTACGTGGCGTACCCCGACAGCCGGCAAGACACGGTCTCCCTACGAGACCTGACGCCCGCCGGAGCCCCACGCACACCCCAGCCACCAGCCCACCCTCCCTCCCACCTGTGCACCTTACAGGAGGGTCGGTCCTTCCAGTGGCCCCGTCTAGGCGCCCCCCACCCACCGACGCACCCCGCAGGCGCTCCCTTCCCAGGTCAACCGTTTACCCCACCAGCACCGTCTAGGGGTGTCGAAGCTGCCACAGGGATCGAGGCCACACTCCCGGAATCACAGACGCCCGAGCCTCCACCGGCGTCACCACCGAAGCTTCGACGATCACAGAGAACGACCAGGGCCCCTGATCGACTGATTGCTTCATTTTAAAGTGTATATAGTTAATTGTGAATCTGTAAATAGTTACAAAACGCTGTACGGAGGTATTACGGTACCTCCATAACTATAATTCTACCACATTACCATGTTGTCATACCAAGCTACCACCCCCACCGGACTCTTTTTTAACAGGGGGTGAATGTGGTAGTCTGTGTCGAGGTATTACGGTACCTGGTAATGCTGGAACACCATTGGTAGATATTGTATGTTTCCCATTGGTCAAGCTGTATGGTAGCTCCGCCCTGCAAGGCGGGGTACAAGAGCCCGTGCTGCCCCAGCAGCCTTCATTCTATACCTGAGCTGCTGGGGGAAACATCTCGCTTATTAAAGCCTTCAGTTGGACTACAACCTCGCTTTAGTGGTCTTTGATCGTGCATCAGAGACAGGGAGAGGGTTGGAGGAGAGGGAGAGAGAGACACAGAGAGAGAGAGACACACAGAGAGAGAGAGAGAGACAGAGAGAGAGAGAGAGAGACAGAGAGAGAGAGAGAGAGAGAGACGGGGGAGGTAGAGGGACAGAGACAGAGACAGAGTGTGTGTATGAGAGAGAGAGAGAGAGAGAGAAAAAGAGTGTGAGAGAGAAAGAGAGTGATCACTGAACAGGAGGTCAGGAACCTGGGGGCAGCAGAATCTCTGGGATGAACAGACAATGTTCAGCCGAGAAGAAAGAAATGGGAGTTATTCAGCTCCAATCACTCGAAACTGCTCCGACAGGAGGTACAGCAGACGGCTGTCATTGCCAATTCAGTCAAACTGACACCCACTTTACAATCACTGTCACAGAACCCAACCTCACAACCCAGCCTCATAACTCAACATCACAAACCCCCCTCCCCGCTCCCTCCCCCCCATCCCCGCTCCCTCCCCCCTCGCTGCTCCGTCCCCCCTCGCTCCCGCTCCCTCCACTCCCCCCCCCCCTTGCTGCTCCCTCCCCCCTCCCTGCTCCCACCCCCTCCCTGCTCCCTCCCCCCGTCATGTTGTTCACCCTGGAGTAACACGGATTGCACACGATGCAATTAATTGATCAAGTATACACCAAACGAAGGCGTTGGTTCAATATAGGATTTATTGAACTCGAGTAACGAAACACACAGCTGCCTGTGGGTTGACTCTCCACTACCCTAAGTAAACTAAAGCTATCTAGACCAGGCTAGCTCTGAGCCACGTGTTGGAGGTGTTGAATGATTTGTACACCCTGACTGTCACTACAGTTGTCACCAGTGGAAAGAGGCAGAGTGCTGATGCCTCGTGTGTTTTATAGGTGAAAGCCGCCCTCTGGTGTCCTGTCTTGTGATTGGTCGTGTTCTGTTCTGTATATTGATTGGCTCACCTGGGTGTCTGTCACTGCCTGCTTTTACCTCATGATGTGCATGGGTGCATATTATGACATCCCCCCTTTTTTTAAAAAATGTTGTCGGCTGCTTAGAGCATATATGACATATTTACAAGAGTAACTACATACAAAATCGGTGAGTGGATGGATATGCACATGTAAGGTGTCCAGCGTGCAGAAACATATCACATATACAAGGAATTATTTATAAGTCCAGTCGTTGAGGCTGTCGACGGATTCTCGTGGACCGCCTGAGAGGTGGAGGCGGAGATGATGGTGTCTTGACCGGTTGGCATGCAGCCAGGCTGGTGGCCCCATGGAGCGAGGTGTCCGGGTCGGGCAAAGTGACATCTGGGAAAGTGAGATCCGGTGGTGGGCATGCAAGTTTGCGTAGCGCCCTTCTGTTGCGCCTTACAATCGATCCATCCGCCATGCGAACCACGAACTACCTGGGAGCAGCCTGTCGAACCACAACAGCTGGAGCTGGCCAGCCTCCACCAGGCAACTGAATGCGAACAGTGTCCTTCAGAGAGAGGAGCGGCAGATCCGTAGCATGAGCATCATATGTGATCTGATCTGCTGCATCTTTTGCAACACTGGAAGGTGATCCAGGTCAGGGACATGAATGGCCGGGGCAGTTGTCCACATGTTACGATTCATTAGGAGCTGAGCCGGAGATAACCCATTGGACAAAGAGGTTGCCCTGTATGCCAGAAGAGCGAGATTGAAGTCTGAAGCTGAGTCCGCAGCCTTACAGAGCATTTGTTTCACGACGTGGACCCCTTTTTCGACCTTCTCATTAGATTGTGGGTAATGCGGGCTCGAGGTGATGCGCTGGAAGTGGTATTGCTTTGCAAAGTTGGACCATTCTAGACTGAAGAAACAGTGACCGTTGTCGCTCATGACCATCAGCGGAATTCCATGCTTGGCGAATGCCTCTTTGCAGGCCTTTATGACGGTCCGTGATGTTAGGTCCGATAGTTTGTCTACCTCGGGGTAACTGGAGAAGTAATCAATTATCAGGACGTAGTCACGCCCATTGGTGTGAAAAAGGTCCACACCAACTTTAGACCAGGGAGAGGTCCCGAGCTCATGCTGGTGGAGCGTCTCTTTGGGCTGAGCAGGCAGGAACCACTGGCATGTCACGCATTTGAGGACCATATTTGAGATCTCCTCATTGATGCCGGGCCAATAGACAGCCTGCCGGGCCCTGCGCCTGCACTTCTCAATGCCAAGGTGTCCCTCGCGTATCTGCGTGAGCACCAAGCTCTGGAGGCTGCACGGAATGACGATGCAATCCAATTTCAGGAGGATCACCTCGACAACAGTTAGGTCATCCTTTACATTGAGGGCATGCCCTTTCTGCCAGCCATCCGTGAGGTGATGTATGACCTGCTGCAGCAGAGGGTCCTTGGCGGTCTCTTCCCGAATGATGCCGAGTCGGTCGTCGGATGACGGGAGGGTGCTGGCACACAGTTTCACCTGCGCCTCAATGTCGTGCATGGAGTCTACATGCTCACATGGTGAGGTGATGGCACGCGACAGGGCATCCGCAATGATTAGCTCCTTTCCAGGTGTGTAAACCAGTTCAAAATCATACCTGCGGAGTCGAAGGAGAATGTGCTGGAGCCTGGGTGTCATGTCATTTAAGTCCTTGTGTATAATGTGCACGAGGGGTCTGTGGTCCGTCTCCACGGTAATGGTCGGGAGACCATACACAATGGTGGAATTTCACGATGCCAGTGAGTAGGCCCAGGCATTCTTTCTCAATTTGAGCAGTGTTGCTCAGTGGGCGTCATGGCCCTGGACGCGTAGGCCACTGGAGCCCAGGACGAGGTGTCGTCCTTCTGCAGGAGCACCGCCCCAATGACGTCCTGGCTGGCGTCTGTGGAGATCTTGGTCTCCTTTGCTGGGTCAAAGAAGGATAGAACAGGAGCGGTGGTTAGCTTCGCTTTCAACTCAAGCCACTCTGCCTGATGTGCAGGTAACGACTGGAAAGTGGTGGACTTCTTCACAAGGTGTCTGAGGGCCGTGGTGTGTGACGCGAGATTGGGAATGAACTTCCCCAGAAAGTTCACCATCCCCAAGAAGCGAAGGACCGCCTTCTTGTCCTCTGGAGTCTTCATCGTGGTGATTGCCTGGACTTTGTCTCAGTCCGACTGCACACCCTGTTGGGAGATCTGATCGGCCAGAAACTTAATTGACGACCTGCCAAAGGAGCATTTAGTTTTATTGAGCTTCAGGCCGTTGGCATGTACGCGCCTGAGGACCTGCTGCAGACGGGCAACATGTTCCTCCGGGGTCGTGGGCCAGATGATGACGTCGTCAACATAGACCCGTACACCGTCAATGCCCTCGATCATTTGCTCCATTATTCAATGAAAGATTTCGGAGACCGACACAATGCCAAATGGCATTCGGTTGTAGCAATATCTCCCGAAGGGAGTGTTAAATGTGCGGAGCTTCCGGCTGGACTCATCCAGCTGTATTTGCCAGAAGCCCTTCGATGCGTCCAGCCTTGTAAAGAATTTGGCATGCGCCATTTCACTCGTCAGCTCCTCCCGCTTCGGGATCGGATTGTGTTCCCTCATAATGTTGCGGTTCAGATCCTTGGGATCGATGCAAATGTGCAGTTCTCCCGAGGGCTTCTTGACGCAGACCATCGAGCTGACCCAGCCAGTTGGTTCCGTCACCTTGGATATTATCCCTTGATCCTGGAGATCCTGCAGTTGCGCCTTCAGACGGTCTTTGAGGGGCGTCGGCACCCGGCGCGGCGCATGGATGGCATCAGGCCTGAGCAGAATTTTGTAGCGGTAGGGCAGCGTGCCCATCCCTGTGAACACATCCGGGTACTGCAGTAGGAGCTCCTCAATGTCGGTTTGCAGAGTGTTGTCAGTGAGGGCATGGCGTGTACCCGCTGCACTAGCTGGAGGAGCTTGCATGCTCGGGCACCCAGCAGAGAAGCCTTGCCGGGCTGGACGATCTCAAACCGCAAAGTGGCCTTGACGGCCCTGTTGGATACTTGCAGGTGACAGGACCCTAGCGCCGTGATGGCATTCCCATTGTAGTCGAGCACCTGGCAGGCCGGTGGAAGAATGGTGGGCTGCCTCCGGATGCGAGCCAGATCTGCTCGGGATATTAGATTGGCTGAAGCACCGATGTCGAGCTTGAACCGGACGCTACAATTGTTGACCTGCACTGTGGCACACCACTCGTCCGCACAATCCACTTTAAGGATGGGCGTGTGTGTTGGTGAAAGTGAGGAGGCATGGTTATGCATGGTGATGATGCCCACGCGATACGGGATTTCGGGCAGTCGCCCTCTGGATCGGTGATGGGATCCAGTTCCATGTCCAGCAGCCCTTGCTGAACACTTCAAACTCGTTTTCGTTGGACCTGGTACCACTGGCCCCCTGTCGGAGGTGCAGATCTTCACAGAGCAACATAATGGCCAAGCTTCTTGCAGTTGAGACATCGCCTGCCTCTCGCGGGGCATTGCCGCTTTAAATGGGCGGTGCCGCAGTTGGGGCACGTCATTACGTCGACATTGTGATGTTCGGCGCGTCGTCGCGCCTACGCAGTGCGGTCAGCCGCCGCTCGCACTTGCAGCGTAGTCTTCGGCCGCTTCGTTTTCCCGACCCTGACGCGCATGTGTGGGACCCCCGGAAAAGCACGTGAAATGGCCGCCTTCATCGATGCTCAGGCCCCGCATTCGGGCGATGGCCTGTACACTCTCAGCCTCGTGGGAGGTGAGTCGGTCCTGCTCTGCCGACTTCAGGCAGGAATAACGGCTTTTCGCCAGTTCGTGGACTTTGCACGTCTCGATGGCCACTGGCAGGGTCATGTTTTTTATTTTTAGGAGCTGCTCCCCCAGAGCATCGGACTGGACGCCAAACACAATCTGAATCCTGATGAGGGAGTCAGCGATGTCTCCGTAGTTGCAGGACCGCGCTAGAATGCGAAGCTGAGTAAGAAAAGGCTGAAAAGGCGCGTCCTTACCCTGAAGGCGCTGCTGGAATACGCAACGCTCGAAGCTTTCGTTTGTCTCGACCTCGCAGTGACTGTCGAATTTTGCGAGGACGGTCTGGAGCTTTGCCTTGTCCTCACTGTCGGAGAAAGCGAGCGAATTGAAGATTTGGATGGCCTGGTCCCCCGTGGCAGACAGCAGCAGGGCGATTTTTTGCGCATCGGAGGCACTTTCGAGGCCCAGGGCCTCAAGATATAGGCTGAATTTTTGCTTGAAGACCCGCCAGTTGGCACCAAGGTTCCCGAAGATGCGGAGCTGCGGAGGTGCCTGGATCTTTTCCTCCCCACCCCACGCTCCCTCGACTCCCCTCCTCGCTGCTCCCTTCCCTCCCCTCCGCTCTTTCCCCCCCTCGCCGCTCCCTCCCCCCGCGTGCTCCCTCCCCTCCCCGCCGATCTCTCGAGTCCCCTCCTCGCCACTCCCTCCCCTCCTCGACCTCGCTCCCCTCCCCCCGTCGCTCCCTCCCCCCTCGCCGCTCCCTCCCCTCCTCGCTGCTCCCTCCCGGCACAGGGGCTGCTGTGTGTTTGGGAGTTGGAGGTCCCCCGGCTGAGGGTGGGTGCTGGCAAGTACGATACGGGACAGTCCTGATTTGAAATGCAAAACGTCTGAAATCCACACTTTTTTCCGAGCGCCAAAATCACAAATCCCGAAAGACTTGGGTGAATTGGACATTCTGAATTCTCCCTGTGTACCCGAACAGGCGCCGGAGTGTGGCGACTAGGGGCTTTTCACAGTAACTTCATTGCAGTGTTAATGTAAACCTGCTTGTGACAATGAAGATTATTATTACCCTGTTTCTAATAAAAAGTAACCTGGTTTTCAGCCGAGACCCGCCAGCTGTGCGATGTTTCACACTGCACCTGTACAGCTATTCCAAAATTCAGAACATTCCGGAATGCGAGACACTCTCGGCTCCAGCATTTCGAAGCAGCAGTGCCAGCCGGTGTTCTCCTGCGGCTGTTTAGGGAGCGTCATTCCCAGACTGAAACTGCACAAACCGCATCTCCTCCTGACCCTTTGACTGATTGATTCCCTCTCTCTCCCATTCTCCACCAATGACAGACCCAGAGGGTCTGGGTAACTGTTCCAGCGTCGGGGTGCTTGTTCCACAAACTCTGACACATCACACACTTCAGCTAGTTGCAGGCGGTGATTTCAGAAACATTTCAGGCCATGCAGATTGAGACTGGGGTATCTGGGGTATTGGAAACAGGCAGCTCCAAGCCAAAGTCACAGTAGGTGTTTGCTGACTGAATATTGCAGTCACGTGTGGAGGCCGGTTTAGCTCAGTTAGTTAGGCAGCTGGTTCTTGATGCAGAGCAAGGCCAGCAGTGCGGGGTCAATTCGCGTACCCGCCTCCTCAACCTTGCCCCTCGCATGAGGTGTGGTGACCCTCAGGTTAAATCACCAGCAGTCAGCTCTCAAAGGGGAAAGCAGCCTGTGGTCACCTGGACTGTGGCGGCTTTATCTCAACATTAAAGAGCAGAGGAGGAGGTGGAGGCTGAATAGTAACAACCTCTGAATGGGAAATGCAACAGAGAAACCACACAGCCAGGCCTGGGATACCCGTCAGGGTACACCCACTGGCAAAACCCAGGCAGCATCTTAATGTGCACTGGGAATAAAACAACAATCCAACACAATATCTACATCACACAACTCGACTGAGGACTCGTGTGGGCAGCACGGTGACGCACTGGTTAGCACTGCTGCCTCACAGTGCCAGGGACCCGGGTTAACACTGCTGTCTCACAGAGCCAGGGACCCGGGTTAACACTGCTGCCTCACAGTGCCAGGGACCCGGGTTAGCACTGCTGCCTCACAGAGCCAGGGACCCGGGTTAGCACTGCTGCCTCACAGAGCCAGGGACCCGGGTTAACACTGCTGCCTCACAGAGCCAGGGACCCGGGTTAACACTGCTGTCTCACAGTGCCAGGGACCCGGGTTAACACTGCTGTCTCACAGAGCCAGGGACCCGGGTTAACACTGCTGTTTCACAGTGCCAGGGACCCGGGTTAACACTGCTGTCTCACAGAGCCAGGGACCCGGGTTAACACTGCTGCCTCACAGTGCCAGGGACCCGGGTTAGCACTGCTGCCTCACAGAGCCAGGGACCCGGGTTAGCACTGCTGCCTCACAGAGCCAGGGACCCGGGTTAACACTGCTGCCTCACAGAGCCAGGGACCCGGGTTAACACTGCTGCCTCACAGAGCCAGGGACCCGGGTTAACACTGCTGTCTCACAGTGCCAGGGACCCGGGTTAACACTGCTGTCTCACAGTGCCAGGGACCCGGGTTAACACTGCTGTCTCACAGTGCCAGGGACCCGGGTTAACACTGCTGTCTCACAATGCCAGGGACCCGGGACAACACTGCTGCCTCACAGAGCCAGGGACCCGGGTTAACACTGCAGTCTCACAGTGCCAGGGACCCGGGTTAACACTGCTGTCTCACAGTGCCAGGGATCCGGGTTAACACTGCTGTCACACAGTGACAGGGACCCGGGTTAACACTGCTGTCTCACAGTGCCAGGGACCCGGGTTAACACTGCTGTCACACAGTGACAGGGACCCGGGTTAACACTGCTGTCTCACAGAGCCAGGGACCCGGGTTAACACTGCTGTCTCACAGTGCCAGGGACCCGGGTTAACACTGCTGTCTCACAGTGCCAGGGACCCGGGTTAACACTGCTGTCTCACAGTGCCAGGGACCCGGGTTAACACTGCTGTCTCACAGTGCCAGGGACACAGGTTAACACTGCTGTCTCACAGAGCCAGGGACCCGGGTTAACACTGCTGTCTCACAGTGCCAGGGACCCGGGTTAACACTGCTGTCTCACAGTGCCAGGGACCCGGGTTAACACTGCTGTCTCACAATGCCAGGGACCCGGGACAACACTGCTGCCTCACAGAGCCAGGGACCCGGGTTAACACTGCAGTCTCACAGTGCCAGGGACCCGGGTTAACACTGCTGTCTCACAGTGCCAGGGACCCGGGTTAACACTGCTGTCTCACAGTGCCAGGGACCCGGGTTAACACTGCAGTCTCACAGTGCCAGGGACCCGGGTTAACACTACTGCCTCACAGTGCCAGGGACCCGGGTTAACACTGCTGCCTCACAGTGCCAGGGACCCGGGTTAACACTGCTGCCCCACAGCGCCAGGGACCCGGGTTAACACTGCTGTCTCACAGCGCCAGGGACCCGGGTTAACACTACAGCCTCACAGTGCCAGGGACCCGGGTTAACACTGCTGCCTCACAGTGCCAGGGACCCGGGTTAACACTGCTGTCTCAGTGTCAGGGGCCCGGGTTAACACTGCTGCCCCACAGCGCCAGGGACCCGGTTTAACACTGCTGTCTCAGAGTGCCAGGGACCCAGGTTACCACTGCTGTCTCACAGAGCCAGGGACCCGGGTTAACACTGCTGTCTCACAGTGCCAGGGACCCGGGTTAACACTGCTGCCCCACAGCGCCAGGGACCCGGGTTAACACTGCTGCCTCACAATGCCAGGGACCCGGGTTAACACTACTGCCTCACAGTGCCAGGGACCCGGGTTAGCACTGCTGCCTCACAGAGCCAGGGACCCGGGTTAACACTGCTGCCTCACAGAGCCAGGGACCCGGGTTAACACTGCTGTCTCACAGTGCCAGGGACCCGGGTTAACACTGCTGTCTCACAGAGCCAGGGACCCGGGTTAACACTGCTGTTTCACAGTGCCAGGGACCCGGGTTAACACTGCTGTCTCACAGAGCCAGGGACCCGGGTTAACACTGCTGCCTCACAGTGCCAGGGACCCGGGTTAGCACTGCTGCCTCACAGAGCCAGGGACCCGGGTTAGCACTGCTGCCTCACAGAGCCAGGGACCCGGGTTAACACTGCTGCCTCACAGAGCCAGGGACCCGGGTTAACACTGCTGCCTCACAGAGCCAGGGACCCGGGTTAACACTGCTGTCTCACAGTGCCAGGGACCCGGGTTAACACTGCTGTCTCACAGTGCCAGGGACCCGGGTTAACACTGCTGTCTCACAGTGCCAGGGACCCGGGTTAACACTGCTGTCTCACAATGCCAGGGACCCGGGACAACACTGCTGCCTCACAGAGCCAGGGACCCGGGTTAACACTGCAGTCTCACAGTGCCAGGGACCCGGGTTAACACTGCTGTCTCACAGTGCCAGGGATCCGGGTTAACACTGCTGTCACACAGTGACAGGGACCCGGGTTAACACTGCTGTCTCACAGTGCCAGGGACCCGGGTTAACACTGCTGTCACACAGTGACAGGGACCCGGGTTAACACTGCTGTCTCACAGAGCCAGGGACCCGGGTTAACACTGCTGTCTCACAGTGCCAGGGACCCGGGTTAACACTGCTGTCTCACAGTGCCAGGGACCCGGGTTAACACTGCTGTCTCACAATGCCAGGGACCCGGGACAACACTGCTGCCTCACAGAGCCAGGGACCCGGGTTAACACTGCAGTCTCACAGTGCCAGGGACCCGGGTTAACACTGCTGTCTCACAGTGCCAGGGATCCGGGTTAACACAGCTGTCACACAGTGACAGGGACCCGGGTTAACACTGCTGTCTCACAGTGCCAGGGACCCGGGTTAACACTGCTGTCACACAGTGACAGGGACCCGGGTTAACACTGCTGTCACACAGTGCCAGGGATCCGGGTTAACACTGCTGTCACACAGTGACAGGGACCCGGGTTAACACTGCTGTCTCACAGTGCCAGGGACCCGGGTTAACACTGCTGTCACACAGTGACAGGGACCCGGGTTAACACTGCTGTCTCACAGAGCCAGGGACCCGGGTTAACACTGCAGTCTCACAGTGCCAGGGACCCGGGTTAACACTGCTGTCTCACAGTGCCAGGGATCCGGGTTAACACTGCTGTCACACAGTGACAGGGACCCGGGTTAACACTGCTGTCTCACAGTGCCAGGGACCCGGGTTAACACTGCTGTCTCACAGTGCCAGGGACCCGGGTTAACACTGCAGTCTCACAGTGCCAGGGACCCGGGTTAACACTACTGCCTCACAGTGCCAGGGACCCGGGTTAACACTGCTGCCTCACAGTGCCAGGGACCCGGGTTAACACTGCTGCCCCACAGCGCCAGGGACCCGGGTTAACACTGCTGTCTCACAGCGCCAGGGACCCGGGTTAACACTACTGCCTCACAGTGCCAGGGACCCGGGTTAACACTGCTGCCTCACAGTGCCAGGGACCCGGGTTAACACTGCTGCCTCACAGTGTCAGGGACCCGGGTTAACACTGCAGTCTCACAGTGCCAGGGACCCGGGTTAACACTACTGCCTCACAGTGCCAGGGACCCGGGTTAACACTGCTGCCTCACAGTGCCAGGGACCCGGGTTAACACTGCTGCCCCACAGCGCCAGGGACCCGGGTTAACACTGCTGTCTCACAGCGCCAGGGACCCGGGTTAACACTACTGCCTCACAGTGCCAGGGACCCGGGTTAACACTGCTGCCTCACAGTGCCAGGGACCCGGGTTAACACTGCTGCCTCACAGTGTCAGGGGCCCGGGTTAACACTGTTGCCCCACAGCGCCAGGGACCCGGTTTAACACTGCTGTCTCAGAGTGCCAGGGACCCAGGTTACCACTGCTGTCTCACAGAGCCAGGGACCCGGGTTAACACTGCTGTCTCACAGTGCCAGGGACCCGGGTTAACACTGCTGCCCCACAGCGCCAGGGACCCGGGTTAACACTGCTGCCTCACAATGCCAGGGACCCGGGTTAACACTACTGCCTCACAGTGCCAGGGACCCGGGTTAGCACTGCTGCCTCACAGAGCCAGGGACCCGGGTTAACACTGCTGCCTCACAGAGCCAGGGACCCGGGTTAACACTGCTGTCTCACAGTGCCAGGGACCCGGGTTAACACTGCTGTCTCACAGAGCCAGGGACCCGGGTTAACACTGCTGTTTCACAGTGCCAGGGACCCGGGTTAACACTGCTGTCTCACAGAGCCAGGGACCCGGGTTAACACTGCTGCCTCACAGTGCCAGGGACCCGGGTTAGCACTGCTGCCTCACAGAGCCAGGGACCCGGGTTAGCACTGCTGCCTCACAGAGCCAGGGACCCGGGTTAACACTGCTGTCTCACAGTGCCAGGGACCCGGGTTAACACTGCTGTCTCACAGTGCCAGGGACCCGGGTTAACACTGCTGTCTCACAGTGCCAGGGACCCGGGTTAACACTGCTGTCTCACAATGCCAGGGACCCGGGACAACACTGCTGCCTCACAGAGCCAGGGACCCGGGTTAACACTGCAGTCTCACAGTGCCAGGGACCCGGGTTAACACTGCTGTCTCACAGTGCCAGGGATCCGGGTTAACACTGCTGTCACACAGTGACAGGGACCCGGGTTAACACTGCTGTCTCACAGTGCCAGGGACCCGGGTTAACACTGCTGTCACACAGTGACAGGGACCCGGGTTAACACTGCTGTCTCACAGAGCCAGGGACCCGGGTTAACACTGCTGTCTCACAGTGCCAGGGACCCGGGTTAACACTGCTGTCTCACAGTGCCAGGGACCCGGGTTAACACTGCTGTCTCACAATGCCAGGGACCCGGGACAACACTGCTGCCTCACAGAGCCAGGGACCCGGGTTAACACTGCAGTCTCACAGTGCCAGGGACCCGGGTTAACACTGCTGTCTCACAGTGTCAGGGGCCCGGGTTAACACTGCTGCCCCACAGCGCCAGGGACCCGGTTTAACACTGCTGTCTCAGAGTGCCAGGGACCCAGGTTACCACTGCTGTCTCACAGAGCCAGGGACCCGGGTTAACACTGCTGTCTCACAGTGCCAGGGACCCGGGTTAACACTGCTGCCCCACAGCGCCAGGGACCCGGGTTAACACTGCTGCCTCACAATGCCAGGGACCCGGGTTAACACTACTGCCTCACAGTGCCAGGGACCCGGGTTAGCACTGCTGCCTCACAGAGCCAGGGACCCGGGTTAACACTGCTGCCTCACAGAGCCAGGGACCCGGGTTAACACTGCTGTCTCACAGTGCCAGGGACCCGGGTTAACACTGCTGTCTCACAGAGCCAGGGACCCGGGTTAACACTGCTGTTTCACAGTGCCAGGGACCCGGGTTAACACTGCTGTCTCACAGAGCCAGGGACCCGGGTTAACACTGCTGCCTCACAGTGCCAGGGACCCGGGTTAGCACTGCTGCCTCACAGAGCCAGGGACCCGGGTTAGCACTGCTGCCTCACAGAGCCAGGGACCCGGGTTAACACTGCTGTCTCACAGTGCCAGGGACCCGGGTTAACACTGCTGTCTCACAGTGCCAGGGACCCGGGTTAACACTGCTGTCTCACAGTGCCAGGGACCCGGGTTAACACTGCTGTCTCACAATGCCAGGGACCCGGGACAACACTGCTGCCTCACAGAGCCAGGGACCCGGGTTAACACTGCAGTCTCACAGTGCCAGGGACCCGGGTTAACACTGCTGTCTCACAGTGCCAGGGATCCGGGTTAACACTGCTGTCACACAGTGACAGGGACCCGGGTTAACACTGCTGTCTCACAGTGCCAGGGACCCGGGTTAACACTGCTGTCACACAGTGACAGGGACCCGGGTTAACACTGCTGTCTCACAGAGCCAGGGACCCGGGTTAACACTGCTGTCTCACAGTGCCAGGGACCCGGGTTAACACTGCTGTCTCACAGTGCCAGGGACCCGGGTTAACACTGCTGTCTCACAATGCCAGGGACCCGGGACAACACTGCTGCCTCACAGAGCCAGGGACCCGGGTTAACACTGCAGTCTCACAGTGCCAGGGACCCGGGTTAACACTGCTGTCTCACAGTGCCAGGGATCCGGGTTAACACTGCTGTCACACAGTGACAGGGACCCGGGTTAACACTGCTGTCTCACAGTGCCAGGGACCCGGGTTAACACTGCTGTCACACAGTGACAGGGACCCGGGTTAACACTGCTGTCACACAGTGCCAGGGATCCGGGTTAACACTGCTGTCACACAGTGACAGGGACCCGGGTTAACACTGCTGTCTCACAGTGCCAGGGACCCGGGTTAACACTGCTGTCACACAGTGACAGGGACCCGGGTTAACACTGCTGTCTCACAGAGCCAGGGACCCGGGTTAACACTGCAGTCTCACAGTGCCAGGGACCCGGGTTAACACTGCTGTCTCACAGTGCCAGGGATCCGGGTTAACACTGCTGTCACACAGTGACAGGGACCCGGGTTAACACTGCTGTCTCACAGTGCCAGGGACCCGGGTTAACACTGCTGTCTCACAGTGCCAGGGACCCGGGTTAACACTGCAGTCTCACAGTGCCAGGGACCCGGGTTAACACTACTGCCTCACAGTGCCAGGGACCCGGGTTAACACTGCTGCCTCACAGTGCCAGGGACCCGGGTTAACACTGCTGCCCCACAGCGCCAGGGACCCGGGTTAACACTGCTGTCTCACAGCGCCAGGGACCCGGGTTAACACTACTGCCTCACAGTGCCAGGGACCCGGGTTAACACTGCTGCCTCACAGTGCCAGGGACCCGGGTTAACACTGCTGCCTCACAGTGTCAGGGGCCCGGGTTAACACTGCTGCCCCACAGCGCCAGGGACCCGGTTTAACACTGCTGTCTCAGAGTGCCAGGGACCCAGGTTACCACTGCTGTCTCACAGAGCCAGGGACCCGGGTTAACACTGCTGTCTCACAGTGCCAGGGACCCGGGTTAACACTGCTGCCCCACAGCGCCAGGGACCCGGGTTAACACTGCTGCCTCACAATGCCAGGGACCCGGGTTAACACTACTGCCTCACAGTGCCAGGGACCCGGGTTAACACTGCTGCCTCAGTGCCAGGGACCCAGGTTAACACTGCTGCCTCACAGTGGCAGGGGCCCGGGTTAACACTGCTGCCCCACAGCGCCAGGGACCCGGGTTAACACTGCTGTCTCACAGTGCCAGGGACCCGGGTTAACACTGCTGCCCCACAGCGCCAGGGACCCAGGTTAACACTGCTGCCTCACAATGCCAGGGACCCGGGTTAACACTGCTGCCTCACAATGCCAGGAGGGGCGGCCGGTTTCGGGGAGTGCCCGGTTTCGGGGAGTGGCCGGTTTCGGGGAGTGGCCGGTTTCGGGGAGTCGCCGGTTTCGGGGAGTCGCCGGTTTCGGGGAGTGGCCGGTTTCGGAGAGCGGCCGGTGTCGGGGAGTAGCCGGTTTCGGGGAGTCGCCGGTTTCACGGAGTCGCCTGTTTCGGGGAGCCGCCGGTTTCACGGAGTCGCCGGTTTCACGGAGTCGCCTGTTTCGGGGAGCCGCCGGTTTCACGGAGTCGCCGGTATCGGGGAGTCGCCGGTTTCGGGGAGCGGCCGGTGTCGGGGAGTCGCCGGTTTCACGGAGTCGCCGGTTTCGGGGAGTCGCCGGTTTCACGGAGTCGCCGGTTTCGGGGAGTCGCCGGTTTCGGGGAGCGGCCGGTGTCGGGGACCCGGTTTAACACTGCTGTCTCACAGTGCCAGGGACCCGGGTTAACACTGCTGTCTCACAGTGCCAGGGACCCGGGTTAACACTGCTGTCTCACAGTGCCAGGGACCCGGGTTAACACTGCTGCCCCACAGCGCCAGGGACCCGGGTTAACACTACTGCCTCACAGTGCCAGGGACCCGGGTTAACACTGCTGCCTCACAGTGCCAGGGACCCGGGTTAACACTGCTGCCTCACAGTGGCAGGGGCCCGGGTTAACACTGCTGCCCCACAGCGCCAGGGACCCGGGTTAACACTGCTGTCTCACAGTGCCAGGGACCCGGGTTAACACTGCTGCCCCACAGCGCCAGGGACCCGGGTTAACACTGCTGCCTCACAATGCCAGGGACCCGGGTTAACACTGCTGCCTCACAATGCCAGGGGGGGCGGCCGGTTTCGGGGAGTGCCCGGTGTCGGGGAGTCGCCGGTTTCGGGGAGTCGCCGGTTTCGGGGAGTGGCCGGTTTCGGGGAGCGGCCGGTTTCGGGGAGCGGCCGGTTTCGGGGAGCGGCCGGTTTCGGGGAGCGGCCGGTTTCGGGGAGCCGCCGGTTTCGGGGAGTCGCCGGTTTCGGGGAGTCGCCGGTTTCGGGGAGTCGCCGGTTTCGGAGAGCGGCCGGTTTCGGAGAGCGGCCGGTGTCGGGGAGCCGCCGGTTTCGGGGAGCCGCCGGTTTCGGGGAGTGGCCGGTTTCGGGGAGTGGCCGGTTTCGGGGAGTCTCCGGTTTCGGGGAGTGGCCGGTTTCGGGGAGTCGCCGGTTTCGGGGAGTCGCCGGTGTCGGGACCAACACACCAACACTGTTAAAACTCGACTTTTGTGCATTATATAAAGAGTTTTTTTTAAATTTAGAATACCCAATTATTTTTTTTCCAATTAAGGGGCAATTTAGCGTGTTCACTACACCCACCCTGCACATCTTTTGGGTTGTGTGGGTGAGGCCCACGCAGACACGGGGAGACTGTGCAAACTCCACACGGACAGTGACCCGGGGCTGGGATCGAACCTGGGACCTCGACGCCATGAGGCAGCGGTGCTAACCACTGCGCGTGTTGCCCTGTATCGAGTTATATCCAGTGACAGGTCCTGACCTCCTGAATGAAAGTACAAAGATCTCATCTTCTCCGCCACTAACAGGTAAACACATTGGTTCACAATCGTTGCAATAAATAATTTCACCAGTCAAATTCTTTTCAGTTTTGATGAATCCGGAGGTGTAATTGGGAGGCCAAATAATCACTCTTTATATTTGTTCCTCTCAATATCCAGCAGGTGTATCGCTGACTGAAGCTATTCACTTACTCAGACAAGCTTCACCTGACAGGACGTTAGCTCATTCTGATTGAATGAAGAAATATTTTACCCTTGCATTGAGATATACTATCCCATCTCAGTGAACACGTTCATTCATTCACCTCTGTTCCATTTGCTGTCTCACTTTGAACCGAACAACATAGAATTGTGTAATCACCTGTTACTGTCCATCTCAACAGGTGTCGCACCCAAAGTGCAGCACTCCCTCAGTACTGACCCTCTGACAGTGCAGCACTCCCTCAGTACTGACCCTCTGACAGTGCGGCACTGCCTCAGTACTGACCCTCTGACAGTGCAGCACTCCCTCAGTACTGACCCTCTGACAGTGCAGCACTCCCTCAGTACTGACCCTCTGACAGTGCGGCACTCCCTCAGTACTGACCCTCTGACAGTGCGGCACTCCCTCAGTACTGACCTTCTGACAGTGCGGCACTGCCTCAGTACTGACCCTCTGACAGTGTGGCACTCCCTCAGTACTGACCCTCTGACAGTGCGGCACTCCCTCAGTACTGACCCTCTGACAGTGCTGCACTCCCTCAGTACTGACCCTCTGACAGTGCGGCACTCCCTCAGTACTGACCCTCTGACAGTGCGGCACTCCCTCAGTACTGACCCTCTGACTGTGCGGTGCTCCCTCAGTACTGACCCTCTGACAGTGCGGTGCTCCCTCAGTACTGACCCTCTGACAGTGCGGCACTCGCTCAGTACTGTCCCTCTGACAGTGCGGCACTCGCTCAGTACTGACCCTCTGACAGTGCAGCACTCCCTCAGTACTGACCCTCTGACAGTGCGGCACTCGCTCAGTACTGACCCTCTGACAGTGCAGCACTCCCTCAGTACTGACCCTCTGACAGTGCAGCACTCCCTCAGTACTGACCCTCTGACAGTGCGGCACTCCCTCAGTACTGACCCTCTGACTGTGCGGCACTCGCTCAGTACTGACCCTCTGACAGTGCGGCACTCCCTCAGCACTGACCCTCTGACAGTGCGATACTCCCTCAGTACTGACTTTCTGACAGTGCAGCACTCCCTCAGTACTGACCCTCTGACAGTGCAGCACTCCCTCAGTACTGACCCCTCTGACAGTGCAGCACTCCCTCAGTACTGACCCTCTGACAGTGCAGCACTCCCTCAATACTACATAGAGACTATCAGCCAGATTTGGTGCATAAACCCCTAGCCTATAGTTTTAATCCCTGACCATTAGGAGATTAGAAATTGAAACGGGAGTACAACATATGGCCCTAGAGCTCAGCCATTTCACAAGATCATGGCTAATCCTTGTCCTTCGCCTTCCTGCATTGAACTCCAATTTCCTGGTTTCTTTATTGTCCAAAAATCTAACTCGGAGGCAGATTCAAAAACAGCTTTTTCCCGCTCTCACCAAGCTCCTGACTGACCCTCTTCCGGACTGAACGGATCTCTCCACACATCTTCTCTACTGATTAATACTATACTCCGTACCCTAACCCCATGTCTGTGTCTGTGTATTTACTCAGATATACAGCTGTGTATATCTATCGTGTGTCCTATGCTTTTTTCATGTATGGAACAATCTGTATCTCGGTACACGTGACAATAAATCAAATCAAAAATTGGTGCTCGACACACTGAAGCACAACTGATACCTAATAACAAAAACAGAGGAACAGAGGGAGGCCATTCAGCCTCCTGAACCTATCCTGCCACGGAAACGGATTATGGCTGAACTGAATGTTAACTCTGGCACAGGTGATCCACCGACGCAACAACAGTCCACCAATCTCACTTTTGAATGTTTTAATTGAATTGCAGCCTCAACTGTCTTTTGGGGGGGGGGGGGGGGGGGGGGTCCTGATTTCCTCCCCCCGCTTTGTGACATGCTTCTCGACATCATTTCTCAACCGTTTAGCATAAATTTTAAGCTTCTTTCCCCTCCTGTCCTTGTTCCACCCCCACAGTTTCTCTCTAACCACCAACCTAATCTTCTCAAATACCTCAATTACATCATCCATTATTCTTGTAAACTCGAGAGAATGTGAGCACAGATGGTGGCGCAGTGGTTAGCACTGCTGCCTCACGGCGCCGAGGACCTGGGTTCGATCCCAGCTCCAACTCACTGTCCGTGTGGAGTTCGCGCATTCTTCCCGCGTTTGCGTGGGTTTCGTCACCACAACCCCAAGATATGCAGGATAGGTGGATTGGCCGCGCTAAATTACCCGTTAATTGGGAAAAACATAATTGGGTACTCTAAATTTATTGAAAAAAGAGAATACAAGCAGAGCCTGTACATTCAGTAATTTGCAATCATGTCTCATTTATACAATCACTGAATACCGGTAATAGTTTATTGATTGTACCCACGGCCAGTTCAGAGTCCCTGCTCCTTTCCTCTGCTGTGAACACAATGCGATTGATTAGCAATTCCCACATACAGCGCCCAAATCTTAGCTTCAAATAGTCTCCATGTAAAACAGACCTAACAGCCAGTCAAACCTAGAAGCTTAACACAAGAAACTGACTCTTGGAACATTGCAACAACTGAAGTGCTGGTTGTGGCACTCGGGCAGGACTCCACGGCCATCACCAGTTGCGGTGTACCTAATTGAGGATCAGGAATCCAGTGCTTGCACCTTCACATTACACTCTAACTGCTCTTGTTAAGGTCAGCAGAACCTGCAGCAAAGCAGCTTCCTGCTTTTCTTTAAGTCAGGTCCAAACTGTCCTGTGGAAATGGGAATGAGCAAGTTTCAACAAAGAACAAAGAAAAGTACAGCACAGGAACAGGCCCTTCGGCCCTCCAAGCCCGTGCCGACCATGCTGCCCGACTAAACTACAATCTTCTACACTTCCTGGGTCCGTATCCCTCTATTCCCATCCTATTCATGTATTTGTCAAGATGCCCCTTAAATGTCCCTATCGTCCCTGCTTCCACCACCTCCTCCGGGAGCGAGTTCCAGGCACCCACTACCCTCTGTGTAAAAAACTTGCCTCGTACATCTACTCTAAACCTTGCCTCTCTCACCTTAAACCTATGCCCCCTAGTAATTGACCCCTCTACCCTGGGGAAAAGCCTCTGACTATCCACTCTGTCTATGCCCCTCATAATTTTGTATACCTCTATCAGGTCTCCCCTCAACCTCCTTCGTTCCAGTGAGAACAAACCGAGTTTATTCAACCGCTCCTCATAGCTAATGCCCTCCATACCAGGCAACATTCTGGTAAATCTCTTCTGCACCCTCTCTAAAGCCTCCACATCCTTCTGGTAGTGTGGCGACCAGAATTGAACACTATACTCCAAGTGTGACCTAACTAAGGTTCTATACAGCTGCAACATGACTTGCCAATTCTTATACTCAATGCCCGGCCAATGAAGGCAAGCATGCCGTATGCCTTCTTGACTACCTTCTCTACCTGTGCTGCCCCTTTCAGTGACCTGTGGACCTGTACTCCTAGAAACAGAACCCTAATTAAATTGGAAAATTAGGAGCCCACTGCACTCTCCATTCCCACTTCTCCTGGCCCCCAGAGTACTTCACCCTGATCCCCTGCCTTCCTGGCCCAGTCAGTGTACACAAACTATTCCCCTCCTCTCTCGTCACCCAGCACTCCCTCTCCCTCCCACTGACCCCGCTCTCACTCCCTCCCCCTGACCCCCCTCTCGACCCCCTCCCCCTGAATCTCCCCTCCCTGACCACCCCCTCGACCCCTTCTCCTGATCCCCCCTCCCTGACCCCCTACCCCTGACCCATCCTCCCTGACCCCGCTCTCACTCCCTCCCCCGACCCCACCCTCGACCCCGCTCTCACTCCCTCCCCCTGACCCCCCCCCGACTACCTACCCCCGACCCCACCCTCGACCCCACCCTCTACCCCGCTCTCACTCCCTCCCCCTGACCCCCCTTGACTACCTCCCCCCGACCCCCCTCTCGACCCCCTCCCCTGAATCTCCCCTCCCTGACCAGCCCCTCGACCTCTTCTCCTGACCCCCCTCCCTGACCCCCTACCCCCCCCTTGACTACCTCCCCCTGACCCCCCTCTCGACCCCCTCCCCTCAATCTCCCCTCCCTGACCACCCCTCGACCTCTTCCCCTGACCCCCACTCCCTGACCTCGTCCCCCTGACCCCCCCTCCCTGACCCCGCTCTCACTCCCTCCCCCGACCCCGCCCTCGACCCGCTCCCTCTCTTCCATCAGGAAACATTCCTCCTTATCCCTCAGGCTGTGCTATGAATCACATTCCTATAAAGAGTACCGACAGCCTCTGAAAATCCCTCCCCAAGGTGCGGGGAAGAACCTTGCTTTTGTTTTTGTGGCTGAGGTATGTTGAAAATTCTGTCAGCTGAGCTGGAGGTGTATCACAAACCAGTTTTATCTAAGAGCTATGAGACAGGTATGTGTGCGAGTTCGTCAGCAGTTGTCACGAGTTCACACATCGCCTGGAAGCTGCAGAACAGGTTTACAGAGCAACATTCCGGGGTTTACAGCCGTCTCGTCACTTCTCCCCAGGTGTTGCTCCTCTTTATTTTAAATTTGCCATCATCACCTCTCTTCTCAAAAGCCCAACTCTTTGCCCAATCATGCTGGCATGCTGCCACCCCCAACTTCCTGGGCCCTCTCCTGTCAAATCCATGCCAAACTTTCCCAGAATCCCTGCTTCAGTGTCGGAGGAGTCACCAATGTGCAATAATCAGACAACATCCCCACTTCTGACATTATGAAGGAAGGTAAGTGATGAAGCAGCTGAAGATGGTTGGGACTCCAACCACCACAACCATCTTCCTTTGTGCCGGGTATGACTCCAGCCAGCGGAGGGGTTTCCCCCCGATTCCCATTGACTCCGGTTTAGCTCGGGATCCTTGATGCAGACAAACTGAATAGTTACTTTGCATCAGTCTTCACGGTGGATGACGCCAGTGGGATGCCAGAGCTCCAGGAGAACCAGGGGGCAGAGGTGAGTGCAGTGGCCATTACTAAGGAGAAGGTTCTGGGGAAACGGAACAGATCACTGTCACTGAATGTCTTTAAGACAGAGATAGATGGGTTCTTGATTAATAAGGGGATCAGAGGTTATGGGGCGAAAGCAGGAGAATGGGGATGAGAAAATATCAGCCATGATTGAATGGCGGAGCAGACTCAATGGGCCGAGTGGCCTAATTCTGCTCCTTGGTCTTATGGTCTTATGCCATACTTGATCAAATGTTGCCTTGATGTCAAGGTCAGTCACTCTCACCTCACCTCTGGCATTCAGCTGTTTGTCCATGTTTGACCCAAGGCTGTAATGATGCCAGGAGCTGAGTGACCCTGGCGGAACCCAAACTAGGCAGCGGTGGGCAGGTTTGTGTTCAGCAAATGCCATTTGATATCACTTTGCTGATGATTGAGAATAGACTGATGGGGCTGATGAGGTTGGAGTTGTCCTGCTTTGTGTGTCCAGGACACATCTGGGCAGTTTTCCACATTGCCGGGTAGATGCCAGTGTCGTAGCTGTACCGGAACAGCTTGGCTAGGGGCACGGTAAGTTCTGGAGCACAATCTTCAGTATTCTCGCCAGAATATTGTCAGGGCCCATAGCCTTTGCAGTATCTACTGTCTTCAGCTGTTTCTTGATATCACGTGGAATGAATCAAATTGGCTGAGGATTTGCATCTGTGATGCTGGGGACCTGGGGAGCAGGCTGAGATGGATAACCCACTCGCCACTGCTGGCTGAAGATTATTGCAAATACTTCAGCCTTAACCTTTCCCTGTGCAAGGGAAAGGGCCCCTGTCACTGTGTACAATACAGAGTGATCTAAATCAGGCAGTAAAATAAACTGCAATGTTGCTACAATCATAGAAATTATTTTTTGTTTTCTCATTTCCACCTGAAGGACACAAAATGACTCGTGATTCTGAAACACACTCCAACGTGAGAGCAGACGTCAGACTCTCCCCAGGGGCACTGTGACCACAATGACTGATTCCAGTAAATAACTTACACAATTTCAGTATCAGCCTGGTTAAGAATAGTTATGGGGAAGCAGAGCTGTGCTCCTTGGGGAGCAGTTGAACTCCCCGAGAGATTACATCTGGAGCTGGTTTTACATGTGACAGGACGGACAGACGGAATGGAGGGGGCCCAGGAGGCTGTTTCCCGAACTCAGAGAAAAGATAAAAAACAACTTCTACTGATGTGACACCTTCAGCAGAGCTCAATATCCCAAGGAGCCTCACAGTAGCATCAGGAACTAGGACACAGAGCTTTGACAAAGATTCATCCCGACTCAAAGCGTTAGCTCCTGTCTCTCACCACAGATGCTGTCAGACCTGCTGAGGTTGCCCAGCCGTGCCTGTTTTTGTACCAGCTCCTTGAGCCTGCCATTAGGAAATCAAATACAACATTGGGCCTCATAAGGTGAGATAAGCAATGAAAAGCTTGGTCAGACAGAGAGGATTTCAGGACCATCTCAAAGGAGAAGAGGGAGACAGAGGGGTTTTGGAAGTCCAGGCAGCGAAAGGCACAGTCACCAATGGGCAAGGAATGATAATCGTGGATACTCAACAGGCCAGAATCAGAGGAGCACAGATATCTCAGAGGATTTGGATTGGTTTTACAATAATAATAATAGGGCAGCACGGCAGCACAGTGGCTTGTACTTCTACCTCACGGCGCTGAGGTTCCAGGTTCGATCCCAGTCCCGGGTCACTGTCCGTGTGGAGTTTGCACATTCTCCCCGTGGGTCTCACCCCCACAACCCAAAGAGGTGCAGTGTGGGTGGATTGGCCACGCTTAATTGCCCCCTAATTGGAAAAAATGAATTGGGTACACTAAATTTTTTTTTAAATAATAATAATCTTTATTATTGTCACAAGTAGGCTTACATTAACACTGCAATGAAGTTACTCTGAGAAGCCCCTAGTCACCACATTTCAACACCTGTTCGGGTACACAGAGGGAGAATTCAGAATGTCCAATTCACCCAACAGCACGTTTTTCGGGACTTGTGGGAGGAAACCGGAGCGCCCGGAGGAAACCCACGCAGACACGGGGAGAACGTGCAGCCTCCACACAGACAGTCACCCCCAAGTCGGGAATCGAACCCGGGACCCTGGAGCTTTGAAGCAACAGTGCTAACCATTGTGCTACCGTGCCGCCCATCTACATTCTCGCTACTTGATTCTAATCAAGTACCGTGGGCAGCACGGTAGCCTTGTGGATAGCACAATTGCTTCACAGCTCCAGGGTCCCCGGTTCGATTCCGGCTGGGGTCACTGTCTGTGCAGAGTCTGCACATTCTCCCCGTGTGTGTGTGGGTTTCCTCCGGGTGCTCCGGTTTCCTCCCACAGTCCAAAGATGTGCAGGTTAGGTGGATTGGCCATGATAAATTGCCTTTAGTGTCCAAAATTGCCCTTAGTGTTGGGTGGGGTTACTGGGTTATGGGGATAGGGTGGAGGTGTTGACCTTGGGTGGGGTGCTCTTTCCAAGAGCCGGTGCAGACTCGATGGGCCGAATGGCCTCCTTCTGCACTGTAAATTCTATGATAATCTATGAATGCTCTGCCACCAGCCCATCCACCTCCAAACCTCGGCTGTCTGTCTGCTAACCTGCATCAAATCCTGTTCACTAACGCCCCCCGTGCTCACTGATAATCACTAGCTTCCCGCCTGGCAGTGCCTCGATTTGAAAATTCTCATCCTTCTTATCAAATCCTTTCATGGCTTTGCCTCTCCCCATCTGTAACCTTCCCATGGGACTCGAGGGCTGGGCAGTTAATGCTGACCGAGCCAGCAATGGTCCCATCCAGGAATATAATTGTAAAAACGTCCTCCAGGCCCACAATCCTCGAGATCTCAGAGCTCCTCCAATTCTACCTCTTAGGTATCCCTATTTCCATCACTCCACCACTGACAGTCTTGCCTTCAGCTGCCCAGGGCTCGAGGCTCTGGAATTCCATCCCTAATCCTCTCCACTTTGGACTCCTCCTCACTCCTCAGCACCTAACCTTTCCTCACCCGTTCTAATATCTCTTTACTCAGTACCAAACTTTGTGCAACTGTGAAGCACCTTGGGACGTTTCACGGTGTTAAAGGCGCTACATAAACACAACTAGCTAGTTTGTCAGCTCTGACAAAGGGTCATCTGGACTCGAAACATTAGCTCTTTTCTCTCCTTACAGATGCTGCCAGACCTGCTGAGGTTTTCCAGCATTTTCTCTTTTGGTTGTAACTGTTGCTGTTCTTGGCTGCAGGCGAACCAATTCTCCAGGGAAAGAGTGACTCAAAAAACACACTTACACTGCAAATTCACTGACTCTACTGTCACCAAAGAGTGATACCGGGCCAAGGCCAACAGCTCTCAGGGACTGTGGGCTGGGGGGGGGGGGGGGGGGGGCTGTCATGTTATTACTGCTCGTGGGGGTCCAGGAGTGGGGAAGGTCTGGGATTATCCCAACAGCTGCTGCATTGTGTGTTGCAAGAAGATTCTGACACCAGCATTGAAAGATTCATTGTTCCGCAGACTGCAATTTAATTGAAAGAAATCGAATCCAGGAATAAGGTCCGGGTGACATCAACGAGAGAGGAATTCAAAGAGAACAGTCGCAGAAAACATTGAAGAGGAGGCAGATTAAGCGGCTTCTATAGAGAGCAGGTATACCAGAAACACAGATAATGAGTTTACGAAGATAACTGTCCCATTAAACCAAGCAAAGCAGTGAGACCCAGGACCCCAGTCCTGGTCAGGACACAATCAGCTCCTTTCTGCTGTTGCAGCAGCTCAGTGGCGATACTATCCTGAGAACCATTGGGTGAGGAGTTGGTATTGGGAGGGGTAGGGGCAGTGGTAGGGCCAGGAGACTTTCGTGGGGAGTGGGATAAGATATTTTACAAACATATGAATTAGGAGCAGGAGGCTATTCAGCCCCTGGAGCTTGCTGCAGCATTCCTAAGATCATGTTGGATCGGATTGTGGCCTCGACTCCTTTCCGCTGAGTGGTGGGGGTGGGGGTGGGGGGGGGTTATTTGGGGGGGTGAGAACAAAGAACAAAGAAAAGTACAGCACAGGAACAGGCCCTTCTGCCCTCCAAGCCCGTGCCGACCCTGCTGCCCGACTAAACTACAATCTTCTACACTTCCTGGGTCCGTAACCCTCTATTCCCATCCTATTCATGTATTTGTCAAGATGCCCCTTAAATGTCACTATTGTCCCTGCTTCCACCACCTCCTCCGGTAGCGAGTTCCTGGCACCCACTACCCTCTGCGTAAAAAACTTGCCTCGTACATCTCCTCTAAACCTTGCCCCTCGCACCTTAAACCTATGCCCCCTAGTAATTGACCCCTCTACCCTGGGGAAAAGCCTCTGACTATCCACTCTGTCTATGCCCCTCATAATAATGAGGTGTTTATTTGGGTGGTGAGGTGTTTTTTGGGCATTTTGAAAAGTTCCACACGGCAGAGCAGGCAGTCTTCATGTTATTTTACTGCTCTTCTCACACACACGCAGAGAGCCACGCACGCAGGCAGACACACACACGCAGGCAGACACACACACGCAGGCAGACACACTCACGCAGGCAGACACACACACGCAGGCAGACACACACGCAGGCAGACACACACACGCAGGCAGACACACACGCAGACACACACACACGCAGACACACACACACGCAGACACACACACACGCAGACACACACACACGCAGACACACACACACGCAGACACACACACACGCAGACACACACACACGCAGACACACACACACCCAGACACGCGCAGACACCCAGACACGCGCAGACACCCAGACAGCCAGACACACGTTTCCAATGGATGGGCATTTCTTGGGCAAACAC
This sequence comes from Scyliorhinus torazame, assembly GCF_047496885.1. NCBI lineage: Eukaryota > Metazoa > Chordata > Chondrichthyes > Carcharhiniformes > Scyliorhinidae > Scyliorhinus > Scyliorhinus torazame. The sequence goes on along the minus strand of NC_092728.1, from coordinate 111,898,027 downwards.
ACAGTAAGCTGCACGCCACATCCTGCAACTGCCTCACATTCGGTCGACACAGAATTTACAGGAAGCCATTTGGCCCATCGAATCTGCACCGGGCTCTTGGAAAGAGCACCCTGCCCATAGTCAACACCTCCACCCTATCCCCATAACCCAGTAACCCCACCCAACATCAAGGACAATTTTGGACGCAAAGGGCAATTTATCATGGTCAATCCACCTAACCTGCACATCTTTGGACTGTGGGAGGAAACCGGAGCACCCGGAGGAAACCCACGCAGACACGGGGAGGACGTGCAGACTCCGCACAGACAGTGACCCAAGCCGGGAATCGAACCTGGGACCCTGGCGCTGTGAAGCAATTGTGCTATCCATCACTGACTGCAGACACACTTCACCACACTGGGCTGCTTGTCTATTTCCACATTGGAGATCTTTATGTTAATAAATGCTGTTCACCTTCGACAGGGAACGATAGTGTCAAGGCACTCAGCAACTCACTGCTAATCGCCCGTCCCTGAACCCAACTCAGAGCAGGGGAGGCTTCACACTGCCCCCGTCCATATAATCCCCTTCACCAGATCCCCAAATAAACTCAGACCCCCTCCCCAAATAGACACACAGACCCCCCCTCCCCAAATAGACAGTCTTGGCAGAAGCAGAGAGCTCGCAAAGTTTTTTTAAATAAATTAAGAGTACTCAATTATTTTTTTCCAATTAAGGGACAATTTAGCGTGGCCAATCCACCTGCCCTGCACATTTTTGGGTTGTGGGGGTGAGGACCCACACAGACACGGGGAGAATGTACAAACTGCACACGGACAGGGAGCCGGGACCTCAGCGCCTTGAAGCAGCAGTGCTAACCACTGCGCCACCGTGCCGCCCCAGAACTCACGAAGTTACATCTGTTCTCAGTGACAGTTACTGCTCCTGATCAATGTCCAGTGATCCCTGGGTTAGAGAGAGAGAGAGGGGAAATCTGACAGGGTTCCTGCTCCTGATCACTGTCCAGTGATCCCTGGGTTAGAGAGAGAGGGGAAATCAGCCAGGGTTCCCAAGGGAGTGCTGCACTATCAGAGGGTCAGTGCTGAGGGAGCGCTGTACAGTTGGAGGGTCAATACTGAGGGAGCGCTGTACTGTCAGAGGGTCAGTACTGAGGGAGTACCGCACTGTCAGAGGGTCAGTACTGAGGGAGTGCCGCACTGTCAGAGGGTCAGTACTGAGGGAGTGCTGCACTGTCAGAGGGTCAGTACTGAGGGAGTGCTGCACTGTCAGAGGGTCAGTACTGAGGGAGTGCCGCACTGTCAGAGGGTCAGTACTGAGGGAGCGCTGCACTGTCAGAGGGTCAGTACTGAGGGAGCGCTGCACTGTCAGAGGGTCAGTACTGAGGGAGTGCTGCACTGTCAGAGGGTCAGTACTGAGGGAGTGCTGCACTGACAGAGGGGTCAGTACTGAGGGAGTGCCGCACTGTCAGAGGGTCAGTACTGAGGGAGTGCTGCACTGTCAGAGGGTCAGAAGTGAGGGAGTGCTGCACTGTCAGAGGGTCAGTACTGAGGGAGTGCCGCACTGTCAGAGGGTCAGTACTGAGGGAGTGTCGCACTGTCAGAGGGTCAGAACTGAGGGGAGTGCTGCACTGTCAGAGGGTCAGTACTGAGGGAGTGCCGCACTGTCAGAGAGTCAGTACTGAGGGAGTGCCGCACTGTCAGAGGGTCAGTTACTGAGGGAGTGCCGCACTGTCAGAGGGTCAGTACTGAGGGAGTGCCGCACTGTCAGAGGGTCAGTACTGAGGGAGTGCTGCACTGTCAGAGGGTCAGTACTGAGGGAGTGCTGCACTGTCAGAGGGTCAGTACTGAGGGAGTGCCGCACTGTCAGAGGGTCAGTACTGAGGGAGTGCTGCACTGTCAGAGGGTCAGTACTGAGGGAGTGCTGCACTGTCAGAGGGTCAGTACTGAGGGAGTGCCGCACTGTCAGAGAGTCAGTACTGAGGGAGTGCTGCACTGTCAGAGGGTCAGTACTGAGGGAGTGCTGCACTGTCAGAGGGTCAGTACTGAGGGAGTGCCGCACTGTCAGAGGGTCAGTACTGAGGGAGTGCTGCACTGTCAGAGAGTCAGTACTGAGGGAGTGCCGCACTGTCAGAGGGTCAGTACTGAGGGAGTGCCGCACTGTCAGAGGGTCAGTACTGAGGGAGTGCTGCACTGTCAGAGGTCAGTACTGAGGGAGTGCTGCAGTGTGAAGTCTTTTCGACAGGACATTAAAACAGTGTTTCCTGCCCTCTGAGGTAAATATAAAAAATTCCATGGCCTTAATCTGGACAAAGAGGCCAGTGGAGCTCTTCCCCAGTGTCCTGGGGCCAATAACTATCCTTCAATCATATATCACCCAAAATGATTTGTCAATATCACAGTGTTGTTTGTGGAATCTTGCTGTGCAGAAATTGACTTCTGTGTTTGCTACATTGCATCAGTGACTGCATCAAACTGGCGCCATGGATGGAAAGCGTGTTGGAAACGTTCAGAACAGACTCGTGTTTGTCTGCTGAGATGGGGAGGGTTTTTACTGTCTTGTCATCCAATTGGGAGAGATCACTGAAGAGAGGCATTGTGGCCTGGTCACCTGCACCCTGCCAGGGAGCACATACTCGGACTGTTTCGGAGGAGGGGCTCAGATCCTTCTCACTGGACCGCGTTAGACTTCACTGGGCTGAAAATGCAGACTGGGAATAAAGGCCAGGAAATTACAGTCCCCATCGGGGCTCCAACACCACGTCAGTGGAAGTGTTGCTCGCTGGACAGTAAATGGTTTCAATTAAATGATTGTGTTCGGCAGAGAGATCCACATCTCCTCCCAGTTACAATCTCCTCCACAGGTGCCTCAGGTTGTTTGCAAAAGGAGCCGTCCTCTAGTAGCTTTCCCCAGCGGCTGGCTGGGATTCTGCGATGCAGCAACGTACTGCAGCCCAGGCTGGGAAGAGTGGAGAGAGAGAGGGTGGGAGGGATAGAGAGGGAGGGAGGGAGAGAGGGAGGGGGGGGAGGGAGGGAGAGAGGGAGGGGGGGAGGGAGAGAGGGAGGGGGGGAGGGAGAGAGGGAGGGGGGGAGGGAGAGAGGGAGGGGGGGAGGGAGAGAGGGTGGGAGAGGGAGAGGGAGGGAGGGAGAGAGGGAGGGAGAGAGGGAGGGAAGGGAGAGAGGGAGGGAAGGGAGAGAGGGGAGGGAGGGGAGAGAGGGGGGGGAGAGAGGGAGGGAGGGAGAGAGGGTGGGAGAGAGAGAGGGTGAGAGAGAGGGTGGGAGGGATAGAGAGGGAGGGAGGGGAGAGAGGGAGGGAGGGGAGAGAGGGAGGGAGGGGAGAGAGGGAGGGAGGGGAGAGAGGGAGGGGGTGGGAGGGAGGGAGGGGAGAGAGGAGGGGGTGGGAGGGAGGGAGGGGAGAGAGGGAGGGGGTGGGAGGGAGAGAGGGGGGAGGGAGGGAGGAGGGAGGGAGAGAGGGAGAGGGTGGGAGGGAGAGAGAGAGGGTGGGAGGGAGGGAGAGAGAGAGGGTGGGAGGGAGGGAGAGAGAGAGGGTGGGAGGGAGAGAGGGAGGGAGAGAGAGAGGGTGGGAGGGAGGGAGAGAGAGAGGGGGGGAGGGAGAGAGAGAGGGGGGGAGGGAGAGAGGGAGGGGGGGGAGGGAGAGAGGGAGGGGGGAGGGAGAGAGGGTGGGAGAGGGAGAGGGAGGGAGGGAGAGAGGGAGGGAGGGGAGAGAGGGAGGGAGGGAGAGGGGGAGAGAGGGAGGGAGAGAGAGAGGGTGGGAGAGAGAGAGGGTGGGAGAGAGAGAGGGTGGGAGGGATAGAGAGGGTGGGAGGGATAGAGAGGGAGGGAGGGAGAGAGGGAGGGAGGGAGAGAGGGAGGGAGGGGAGAGAGGGAGGGGGGTGGGAGGGAGAGAGCGGGAGGGGGAGGGAGGGAGGGAGAGGGTGGGAGGGAGGGAGAGAGAGAGGGTGGGAGGGAGGGAGAGAGAGAGGGTGGGAGGGAGAGAGGGAGGGAGAGAGAGAGGGTGGGAGGGAGGGAGGGAGAGAGAGAGGGTGGGAGGGAGGGAGGGAGAGAGAGAGGGTGGGAGGGAGGGAGGGAGGGAGAGAGAGAGGGTGGGAGGGAGGGAGGGAGAGAGAGAGAGAGGGTGGGTGGGAGGGAGGGAGGGAGAGAGAGATGGTGGGAGGGAGGGAGGGAGAGAGAGAGAGGGTGGGAGGGCTAGAGAGGGTGGGAGGGCTAGAGAGGGAGGGAGGAAGAGAGGGAGGGAGAGAGGAAGAGAGAGAGAGAGAGAGAGGGAGGGAGGGAAGGAGAGAGAGAGAGGGAGGGAGGGAGAGAGAGAGGGAGGGAGAGAGAGAGAGAGAGAGTGAGGGTGGGAAGGAAAGAGAGGGAGGGAGGAAGAGAGAGTGAGATGAGAGAGAGGGAGAGGGAGGGAGAACATAGAACATAGAAAATACAGCACAGAACAGGCCCTTCGGCCCACGATGTTGTGCCGAACCTTTGTCCTAGATTAATCATAGATTATCATCGAACCCACAGCGCAGAAGGAGGCCACTCGGCCCCCCCGAGTCTGCACCAGCCCCCGGAAAGAGCACCCCACCCAAACTCAACACCTCCACCCAACACCAAGGGCAATTTGGACATTAAGGGCAATTTATCATTGGCCAATTCACCTAACCCGCACATCTTTGGACTGTGGGAGGAAACCGGAGCACCCGGAGGAAACCCACGCAGACACGGGGAGGACGTGCAGACTCCGCACAGACAATGACCCAAGCCGGAATCGAACCTGGGACCATGGAGCTGTGAAGCAATTGTGCTATCCACAATGCTACCGTGCTGCCCTTAAGAACAAATAAATCTACACTATATCATTTTCCCGTAATCCATGTACCTATCCAATAGCTGCTTGAAGGTCCCTAATGTTTCTGACTCAACTACTTCCACAGGCAGTGCATTCCATGCCCCGACTACTCTCTGGGTAAAGAACCTACCTCTGATATCCCTCCTATATCTTCCACCTTTCACCTTAAATTTATGTCCCCCTTGTAATGGTTTGTTCCACCGGGGAAAAAGTCTCTGACTGTCTACTCTATATATTCCCCTGATCATCTTATAAACCTCTATCAAGTCGCCCCTCATCCTTCTACGTTCTAATGAGAAAAGGCCTAGCACCCCTCAACCTTTCCTCGTAAGACCTACTCTCCATTCCAGGCAACATCCTGGTAAATCTTCTTTGCACCTTTTCCAGAGCTTCCACATCCTTCCTAAAATGAGGCGACCAGAACTGTACACAGTACTCCAAATGTGGCCTTACCAAAGTTTTGTACAGCTGCATCATCACCTCACGGCTCTTAAATTCAATCCCTCAGTTAATGAACGCGAGCACACCATAGGCCTTCTTCACAGCTCTATCCACTTGAGTGGGCAACTTTCAAAGATGTATGAACATAGACCCCAAGATCTCTCTGCTCCTCCACATTGCCAAGAACTCTACCGTTAACCCTGTATTCCGCATTCATATTTGTCCTTCCAAAATGGACAACCTCACACTTTTCAGGGTTAAACTCCATCTGCCACTTCTCAGCCCAGCTCTGCATCCTATCTATGTCTCTTTGCAGCCGACAACAGCCCTCCTTACTATCCACAACTCCACCAATCTTCGTATCGTCTGCAAATTTACTGACCCACCCTTCAACTCCCTCATCCAAGTCATTAATGAAAATCACAAACAGCAGAGGACCCAGAACTGATCCCTGCGGTACACCACTGGTAACTGGGATCCAGGCTGAATATTTGCCATCCACCACCACTCTCTGACTTCTATCGGTTAGCCAGTTCGTTATCCAACTGGCCAAATTTCCCACTATCTCATGCCTCCTTACTTTGTGCAGAAGCCTACCATGGGGAACCTTATCAAATGCCTTACTAAAATCCATGTACACTACATCCACTGCTTTACCTTCATCCACATGCTTGGTCACCTCCTCAAAGAATTCAATAAGATTTGTAAGGCAAGACCTACCCCTCACAAATCCGTTGCTGACTATCCCTAATCAAGCAGTGTCTTTCCAGATGCTCAGAAATCCTATCCTTCAGTACCCTTTCCATTACTTTGCCTACCACCGAAGTAAGACTAATTGGCCTGTAATTCCCAGGGTTATCCCTAGTTCCTTTTTTGAACAGGGGCACGACATTCGCCACTCTCCAATCCCCTGGTACCACCCCTGTTGACAGCAAGGACGAAAAGATCATTGCCAACGGCTCTGCAATTTCATCTCTTGCTTCCCATAGAATCCTTGGATATATCCCGTCAGGCCCGGGGGACTTGTCTATCCTCAAGTTTTTCAAAATGCCCAACACATCTTCCTTCCTAATAAGTATTTCCTCGAGCTTACCAATCTGTTTCACACTGTACTCTCCAACAATATCGCCCCTCTCATTTGTAAATACAGAAGAAAAGTACTCATTCAAGACCTCTCCTATCTCTTCAGACTCAATACACAATCTCCCGCTACTGTCCTTGATCGGACCTACGCTCGCTCTAGTCATTCTCATATTTCTCACATATGTGTAAAAGGCCTTGGGGTTTTCCTTGATCCTACCCGCCAAAGATTGTTCATGCCCTCTCTTAGCTCTCCTAATCCCTTTCTTCAGTTCCCTCCTGGCTATCTTGTATCCCTCCAACGCCCTGTCTGAACCTTGTTTCCTCAGCCTGACATAAGTCTCCTTTTTCCTCTTAACAAGACATTCAACCTCTCTTGTCAACCATGGTTCCCTCACTCGACCATCTCTTCCCTGCCTGACAGGGACATACATATCAAGGACACGTAGCACCTGTTCCTTGAACAAGTTCCACATTTCACTTGTGTCCTTCCCTGCCAGCCTATGTTCCCAACTTATGCACTTCAATTCTTGTCTGGCAACATCGTATTTACCCTTCCCCCAATTGTAAACCTTGCCCTGTTGCACGTACCTATCCCTCTCCATTACTAAAGTGAAAGTCACAGAATTGTGGTCACTATCTCCAAAATGCTCCCCCACTAACAAATCTATCACTTGCCCTGGTTCATTACCCAGTACTAAATCCAATATTGCCCCTCCTCTGGTCGGACAATCTACATACTGTGTTAGAAAAGCTTCCTGGACACACCGCACAAACACCACCCCATCCAAACTATTTGATCTAAAGAGTTTCCACTCAATATTTGGGAAGTTAAAGTCGCCCATGACTACTACCCTATGACTTCTGCACCTTTCCAAAATCTGTTTCCCAATCTGTTCCTCCACATCTCTGCTACTATTGGGGGGCCTATAGAAAACTCCTAACAAGGTGACTGCTCCTTTCCTATTTCTGACTTCAACCCATACTACCTCAGTAGGCTGATACTCCTCGAACTGCCTTTCTGCAGCTGTTATACTGTCTCTAATTAATAATGCCACCCCCCCCACCTCTTTTACCACCCTCCCTAATCTTATTGAAACATCTATAACCAGGGACCTCCAACAACCATTTCTGCCCCTCTTCTATCCAAGTTTCCGTGATGGCCACCACATCGTAGTCCCAAGTACCGATCCATGCCTTAAGTTCACCCACCTTATTCCTGATGCCTCTTGCGTTGAAGTATACACACTTCAACCCATCTCCGTGCCTGCAAATACTCTCCTTTGTCAGTGTTCCCTTCCCCACTGCCTCATTACATGCTTTGGCGTCCTGAATATCGGCTACCTTAGTTGCTGGACTACAAATCCGGTTCCCATTCCCCTGCCAAATTAGTTTAAACCCTCCCGAAGAGTACTAGCAAACCTCCCTCCCAGGATATTGGTGCCCCTCTGGTTCAGATGCAACCCGTCCTGCTTGTACAGGTCCCACCTTCCCCAGAATGCGCTCCAATTATCCAAATACCTGAAGCCCTCCCTCCTACACCATTCCTGCAGCCACGTGTTCAACTGCACTCTCTCCCTATTCCTAGCCTCGCTATCACGTGGCACCGGCAACAAACCAGAGATGACAACTCTGTCTGTCCTGGCTTTCAACTTCCAGCCTAACTCCCTAAACTTGTTTATTACCTCCACACCCCTTTTCCTACCTATGTCGTTGGTACCAATGTGCACCACGACTTCTGGCTGCTCCCCCTCCCCTTAAGGATCCTGAAGACACGATCCGAGACATCCCTGGCCCTGGCACCCGGGAGGCAACATACCTTCCGGGAGTCTCGCTCGCGACCACAGAATCTCCTATCTATTCCCCTAACCATTGAATCTCCTACAACTATTGCTTTTCTATTCTCCCCCCTTCCCTTCTGAGCCCCAGAGCCAGACTCAGTGCCAGAGACCTGGCCGCTAGGGCCTTCCCCCGGTAGGTCATCCCCCCCCAACAGCATCCAAAACGGTATACTTGTTTTGAAGGGGAACGGCCACGAGGGATCCCTGCACTGTCTGCCTGTTTGTTTTTTTCCCCCCGACTGTAACCCAGCTATTCTTGTCCTGTACCTTGGGTGTGGTTACCTCCCTGTAACTCTTCTCAATCACCCCCTCTGCCTCCCGGATGATCCGAAGTTCATCCAGCTCCAGCTCCAGTTCCCTAACACGGTCTTTGAGGAGCTGAAGTTGGGTGCACTTCCCGCAGGTATAGTCAGTGGGGACACCCGGTGGTATCCCTCACCACCCACATCCTACAGGAGGAGCATGTAACTGGCCTAGCCTCCATCCCCTCTTACCTTACAGAATATAGCTGCTGTGTGGACTAACTAGATCTCCGCCCTCCGACCCTGCTCCCAGTCAGCTACACTTCCTGTAAACTCCTGGCTCTCTTCGCACTCTTTGTGGAAATGTCGGAAACAAAACTAGGAGCACCTTACCCCCTCCTCACCTAACTCCCTCGGTCACCAAACTCTCACTATCGCACTCAAAAAGCACCAAATTCAGCACTCCCTCGGTCACCAAACTCTCACTATCGCACTCAAAAAGCACCAAATTCAGCACTCAGTGCAAACCAGGAGGGAGGGAGGGAGGGAGAGAGGGGGGAGGGAGAGAGAGGGAGGGAGGGAGGGAGGAGGGAGGGAGGGAGGGAGGGGAGGGAGGGAATGAGGGGGGAGGGAGGGAGAGAGAGAGGGTGGGAGGAGGGAGGGAGAGAGAGAGGGTGGGAGGGATAGAGAGGGAGGGAGGAAGAGAGAGAGAGAGAGGGAGGAAGGGGGAGAGAGAGAGAGAGAGAGAGAGGAAGGGAGAGAGAGGGAGAGAGAGGGAGAGAGAGAGAGAGAGAGAGAGGGAGAGAGGGAGAGAGGAGAGAGGGAGAGAGAGGGAGAGAGAGGGAGAGAGAGGGAGAGAGAGGGAGGGAGGAAGAGAGGGAAGGAGAGAGAGGGAAGGAGAGAGAGGGAAGGAGAGAGAGGGAGGGAGGGAGGGAGAGAGGGGGAGGGAGGGAGATAGAGAGAGAGAGGGAGAGAGAGAGAGAGAGAGGGGTGGGAAGGAAAGAGAGGGAGGGAGGAAGAGAGAGAGAGAGAGAGAAAGAGGGGAAGAGAGAGAGGGAGGGAGAGGGAGGGGAGGGAGGGAGGGAGGGGGAGGGAGGGAGGGAGAGAGGGGGAGGGAGAGAGAGGGAGGGAGGGAGGGAGAGAGGGAGGGAGGGAGGCAGAGAGGAGGAGGGAGGGAGGGAGGGAGAGGGAGGGAGGGAGGGAGGGAGGAGGGAGGGAGGGAGGGAGAGAGGGAGAGGGAGGGAGGGAGGGAGGGGAGAGAGAGAGGGTGGGAAGGAAAGAGAGGGAGGGAGGAAGAGAGAGAGAGGGAGAGAGAGAGGGAGGGAGGGAGGGAGGGGGGAGGGAGGGAGGGAGAAGGTGGGAGGGAGGAGGGAGGGAGGGGGGAGGGAGGGAGGGAGAAGGTGGGAGGGAGGGAGGGAGAGGGTGGGAGGGAGGGAGGGAGAGGGTGGGAGGGAGGGAGGGAGAGGGTGGGAGGGAGGGAGGGAGAGAGAGGGTGGGAGGGAGAGAGGGGGAGGGAGGGGGAGAGAGAGAGTGTGAGGGGGAGAGAGGGAGGGAGGGAGGGGGGAGGGAGGGAGGGAGGGGGGAGGGAGGGAGGGGAGGGGGGGAGGGAGGAGGGGGGAGGGAGGAGGGAGGGGGGAGGGAGGGAGGGAGAGGGTGGGAGGGAGGGAGGGAGAGGGTGGGAGGGAGGGAGGGAGAGAGAGGGTGGGAGGGAGAGAGGGGGAGGGAGGGGGAGAGAGAGAGTGTGAGGGGGAGAGAGGGAGAGAGAGAGGGGAGGGAGGGAGGGAGGGGGGGAGGGAGGGAGGGAGAAGGTGGGAGGGA